>NW_025788591.1:0-10161 GCF_021130785.1 Homalodisca vitripennis
CGATAGCTGACCAGTGCAGACTTTTCTCCCCCGACCCCAATTCCCTGGAAAACCCAAAAGGGAGCTAAAATCTGCGACGGAATTTTGAAACATAAAATTAAATTTCCGAAAAAAAAGGTCCATAATTTTTTTCATTTTTCTCTAAGGGTTTTAAAAGCCGCAAAACCCCCCCTCAAAGAAAAAAGTTTGGGTAAATCCAAAAAATTAAAAAATATGGTATAATACGCCCCCTCGACTTTGGTTAAAACCAAATTATTTGTCTCCAAATTTCGCGAACACATAACTTAACTCTTCTACCACAAATTGATTAAATCATACACCACACATTTTTTGGATGAGCGTTAGCGAAGCATTACGACCCAAAAGATTCTCGAGAACGGTACATAAAATTTGGAAACTTCACGTCTGTTTTTTAACCAAAACACCGAACTACGTTATCCCCGAATTTAGCCAACACCCAAAAAAAGGGGCCGGGGGCGTAGCCCCCGCGACCGAAGGGAGCCCCATATTATATACACCCATGTGAAACCACTCACTCACTCACTGACTGACAATATATACAAATTCTAACATATTCAAAAGTGCTAAAAAATTGAAATTTGGCATGCGGGACCTTTTGCAAAAGACCCGGAGGAAAATTTAAAAACCCGGGGCTTTTTTATTTTTAAACCCCCAAAAAAAATTCCCAAAAAATCGCGTTTTTTACCCCTGCAGGATTTTTTGAAAGCCCGATAGGGGGCGAACCGTTCGAGCTAGCTGGGATCTACGAAAAATTCAGGGTTTCGGAAGAAGTGAACTAAAAAAAAAGGTCTATGATTTTTTGCTCATCTTCCAGGTTTTTAAGCGACAAAACGCCGAACATTTGACATTCCGGGAAAAATTTTTTTCGCTTAAAGTAATTTTTCGAGCCCGATAGCGGCCGAACGGTAGGTCGTAGCTCAAATCTGATCCCCCTCAAATTTACAAATTACGGATCTACAGAAAAGGCCAGTGATTTTTTTGCCCTACCCATTGGTTTGGCCAAAAAAACGGGTTATGTGAAATTTATTTGTAATTTTCACGTAAAAACATTTTTTTTTTGGGTGTCGATAGCGGAAAAAAAACCATTGGTCGGAAGTCGAAATAAAAAAAAGGGTTTTGATTTAGAAAATGAGGTTTTATCTCTAAAAAGGTCTGTGATTTTTTTGACCTATCTACATTGGTTCGACCGCAAAACGCGTTTAAGTGCAATTTTTTTTGGTTTGATACTAAAAATCTTGTTTCTGGAGTCGATATCAGCCGAACCGTTGATTAGAGTTTAAATCTTTTCATTCAGAAAAATAGAAAACATGATGTCTATAAAAAAGGTCCAGTAGCCTTTTGTCTTATATCCTTTTGTAAGGGCCCGAAATCGCTTTCAATGGAAAATATTTTTCGGTTTTTACAAAATGCACTTTTTTGGTTGTTTTAGATTTTTGCTCCATGATTTGTTCAATTCATTCTGGTTCCGATTGAACAATTTTTACTACTTCCGATGATTACAACCCCCCAGGGGGTTGGTGAGCGTTAGCGAAACGTCAAAGTAGATAGGCAGAGAGAATTTATTTAAATTTTAACACACACACAACAACCTCTAAAAGAAACCCAAAATTTTGTGTTAAACCCATAAAATAAACCCCCCCTGGAATTCCCCATAACCAGAAAAAACCTGAGTAAATTAAAAAAACCCCCGAGTCTTTAACCCCCCCTAAATTTAAACCCCCCCCCCGGGGAAATATCTGGTATACCAATAACCTCCTGAGTAAATTAAACCCCCTCATGCTTTAAACCCCCCCAATATTAACCCCCCATGGGATTTTCTTTTCATGACCAAATAACATCCAGTAAAAATTAAACCCACTGATGTCTTAACCCCCGGGGGGGGGGAAAATTAAACCCCCCCCCCGGGGAATACTGGTATGACCAGAAACATCCGAGTGAATTAAACCCCCTGATGTCTTAACCCCCGGTAATATTAACCCCCCCTGGGAAATTTTTTTGCATGACCAGATAACATCCCGATAAATTAAACCCACTGATGTCCTTTAACCCTGGTAAAATTAACCCCCCCCGGGGGTATCTGGTATGACCAAAAACCCCTGAGAAAATTAAAAACCCCCGATGTCTTAATCCACGGTAATATTTAACCCCCCCCGGGGTTTTCTTGCATGACCAAATAACACCTGATAAAAATTTAAAACCCACTAGGCTTAACCCCCGGAACATTAACCCCCCGGAAGTACTGGTATGTCAAAAAACATCCTGATGAATTAAACCCCCCGAGCTTAACCCCCCCGGGTAATATTAACCCCCCCCGGAATTTTTTGCATGACCAATAAAAATCCTATAAATTAAACCCTCTGATGTCTTAACCCCCCCGGGAACATTAACCCCCCCGGGGAAATATGGGGTATACCAGAAAAAACATCCTGAGTAAAATTAAACCCCATGATGTCTTAACCCCCCGGTAATATTGACCCCCCCTTGGAATTTTCTTGCATGACCAGATAACATCCTGAGTAAATTAAACCTCCTGATGTCTTAACCCCCGGTAACATTAACCCCCCCCCCCGGGAAAGTATCTGGAAATGACCAGATAACCCCCTGATAAATTAAACCCCCTGATGTCTTAACCCCCGGTAACATTAACCCCCCCGGGAAGTATCTGGTATGACCAGATAACATCCTGAGTAAATTAAACCCACTAAATGTCTTAACCCCCGGTAACATTACCCCCCCCCCCCCCCCCCCCCGGAAGTATATGGTATGACCAGATAACATCCTGAGTAAATTAAACCCCTGATGTCTTAAACCCTGGTAACATTAAACCCTCAGGGAATTTCCTGGCATGACCTCATGTCCAATTTTACAAATGAACCCCCTGATGTCTTAAACCCTGGTAACATTAGCCCCCTCAGAAGAATTTTCCTGGCATGACCTCATGTCCGAATTTTACCATGAACCCCCCTGATGTCTTAAACCCCGGGTAACATTAAACCCCCCCAGGGAATTCCCCGCCATGACCTCATGTCCGAATTTTAACAATCACCAATTCGCTCTTATCTTCGAATTTGCAAGCGTAAATTTTACCGCTCATCCCCCGAATTTGCAAGCGTACATCATGGGGGCCTGGGGGGGGTAGCCCCCAGCGAGCCGAAGGCGAGTCCTATATTATATACAGCCGAAATGTGAAAACCACTCACTCACTCACTCACTGATGGATGTATACAAATTCAAAACAAAAGTTCTAGAAGTGCTGGAAACTTGAAATTTGGCATGCAGGTTACCTTTTGCAAATATGACCCGGAGGAAAAGTCCTGAAAACCGGACTTTTTTACTTTTAAACCCCTCAAAAAAAATTCCCCAAAAAAATTCGCGCATTCTTCCCCCCTGCAGGGCATTTTTTGTAAGCCCGATAGCGGCGAACCGTTCGAGCTAGCTCGGATCTGACGGAAAATTCATGGTCCAGGAATGAAGTGAACTACAAAAAAAGGTCCAGTGACTTTTTGCTGTATCTTCCATGGTTAAGCGACAAAACGCTCGAACATTTGAAATTCCAGAGATTTTTTCGATAAAAATAATGTTTCGAGCCCGATAGCGGCCGAACCGTTGGTCGTAGCTCAAATCTGATTGACCCATCAAATTAGCAAATTGCGCGATCTACAGAAAAGGTCCAGTGACCTTTTTGCCCTATCTCCATTGGTTTGGCCGAAAAACGTGATTATGTGCAATTTTTTTGTAATATTTACGTGAAAAGTTTGTTTTTGAGGTCGATAGCGGCGAAACCATTGGTCGGAAGTCAAAATAAAACAAAGGTTCGATTTAGGAAATAATATGATCTAAAAAAAGTTAAGTAACTTTTACTATATCTCCATTAGTTTGAACCGCAAAACGCGATTAAGTGACAATATTTTGAAATTTTCGCCTATAAATTTACATTCCGGGCTTGATAAGCGGCTAAACGGTTGGTCGTACCTCAAAAAACAATTGTCACTACTATTTAGGAAATCACGTGACCTACAAAAAAAGTTCAGTAACACTTTGCCCTATCCTCAACGGTTTGGCCGCATAACGCGTTTTAAAGTTTAGATTTTTTGAGTTTTACGTGAGATTTTGCATTCTGGGCTCTATTTCAGACAAAATCTTAGTTCTAGCCCAGATTAAACATTTGATTTTAATACAAAATAATGCGATCTACACAAATGGTCCAGTGATCTTTTTACTCTATCTTCCATGATTTAGCCGTAAAACGTGATTATATTGAACATTTCAATTAAAAACTTACTTTTCGTGCTCGATAGTGGCCGAACCGTTAGCCCTAGCTTAAATGTAAAACTTTTTGTAAGTAGCTATTGATAGGATCTACAAAAAAGGCCTAGCAGCTTTCTATCGTTTATCTATCCGTAAGCCTGATAAATGCTCTAAATGGCTAATTCTTTGTCGTCACTTTTAGGTGTTTTAAATTTTGCAACTATAATTAGTGCGATTCATGCTGGTTCCATATTGACCTTGTATTACTACGTTAACGAGTGACTAAAACCCCCCCTCCACATCGGGAGTTGGCTGAGCGTTAGTGAAGCTTCAATAGTAGATACGGACAGAGTTTTTTTTTATTTTTTATTTTATGAAATATTAGTTCATTGTCAAAACTCTGGCGTGGAATGATAATTTCCGAAGTAATTTAAACCCCCTGATCAACGTTTTATTTTGATAAAAATTACTGTACACATGTTCTCGTACCACAGGCGCACATTTCCCAGAAAAGTACCACGCGTTCTTATTATAACCCCCGATAACATTAACCCCCCTCCCGGGAATTTCCCTGGTAGACGAGCACTCTTGATTAAATTACACCGACTGATCTACTTAATAATCTGCTAAACGTAGTTTTTCTTTTCTATACACTAAATCTGTTTACACCATAGCTGACCAGTGCAGACTTTTTATGCCAAGCGTTGTACCGACTAAACCATAGGTCGTAGATCAAATCTGACGACGGATTCGAAAGACAAAATTAAATTTCCGACAAGAAAGGTCCAGCACTTTTTCTCGTATCTCTAACGGTTAAGCCTCAAAGTGGCCTTAAAGTCAAAACTTTGATTAAAACTGGAAAATTCAATAAAATAAGTCTAATACTATTCCGAATTCCGCTTATCTCCGAATTTTGCCAACACTCCAAAAGAGGGCCTGGGGTGTGTCATTAACCCCGCGTAACATTACCCCCTCCCGGGATTTCTTGGTATGACCGGATAACCTCCTGAGTACATTAAACCCCCTGAATTATTAACCCCCCCGGTAACATTAAACCTCCCCAGGGAATTTCCTGTCATGACCTTATATCCGAATTTTACCAATCACTAAATCCCTCTATCCCCGAATTTGCAAGCGTACATAATGGGGGCCTGGGGGGGTAGCCCCCAGCGAGCCGAAGGCGAGTCCTAAAATTTATACAGCCGCATGTGAAACCACTCACTCACTCACTGACTGACAGATATATACAAATTCTAACATAGTTCTAGAAGTGCTAGAAACTTGAATTTGGCATTGCAGGTACCTTTTGCAATATGACCGGAGGAAAAGTCTGAAAACCGGACTTTTTTTCTTTTAAAAAACCCTCAAAAAAATTCCCCAAAAAATCGCGCATTTTTTCACCCCTGCAGGCATTTTTGTTTAAACCCCATAGGGGCGAACCGTTCGAGCTAGCTGGGATCTGACGAAAAATTCATGGTCAGGAATGAAGTGAACTACAAAAAAGGTCTAGTGACTTTTTGCTCTATCTTCCATGGTTAAGCGCAAAACGCTCGAACATTTGACATTCCAGAGATTTTTTCGCTTAAAGTAATGTTTCGAGCCCGAAAAGCGGCCGAACGGTAGGTCTTAGCTCAAATCGGGATTGACCCATCAAATTAGCAAATTACGTGATCTACAGAAAAGGCCAGTGACTTTTTCCCCTTTATCTCCATTGGTTTGGCCGAAAAACGGGGTTTAAATGTGCAATTTTATTTGTAATTTTCACGTGAACATTTTGTTTTTTGGTGTCGATAGCGGAAAACCATTGGTCGGAAGTCGAAATAAAACAAAGGTTTGGATTTAGCAAATGAGGTTATCTACTAAAAAGGTCTAGTGACTTTTTGACCTTTTCTACATTGGTTTTCGACCGAAAAAAACGCGTTTAAGTGCAATTTTTTTTTGTGTTTGATACGTGAAAATCTTGTTTCTGGAGTCGATATCAGCCGAACCGTTGATTAGAGTTTAAATCTTTATCATTCAGTAACTAGAAAACTATGATGTCTATAAAAAAGGTCCAGTAGCCTTTTGTCTTTTTATCCTTTAGTAAGCCTGTAAATCGCTTTCAATGGTAAAATATTTATCGTGTTTTTTTACAAAATGCACATTTTTGGTTGTTTTAGATTTTTTGCTCCTATGATTTGTTCAATTCATTCTGGTTCCGGATTGAACAATTATTACTACGTTACCGAGTGATTACAACCCCCCTAGGGAATTGGCTGAGCGTTAGCGAAACGTCCAATAGTAGATAGTGACAGAGAGAATTTATTTATTTTAACACACACGCAACAACCTCTAAAAGAGAACCACTTTTTGTGTTAACACCCAGTAACAATAAACCCCCCTCTGGAATTCCCCAGTATGACCAGATAACATCCTGAGTAAATTAAACCCACTGATGTCTTAACCCCCGGTAACATTTAACCACCCCCCGGGAAGTATCTGTATGACCAGATAACCTCCTGAGTAAATTAAACCCCCTCATGTCTTAACCCCCGGTAATATTAACCCCCCATGGGATTTTCTTGCATGACCAAATAACATCCTGAGTAAATTAAACCCACTGATGTCCTTAACCCCCGGTAAAAATTAACCCCCCCGGGAAGTATCTGGTATGACCAGATAACATCCTGAGTGAATTAAACCCCCTGATGTCTTAACCCCCGGTAATATTAACCCCCCCCGGAATTTTCTTGCATGACCAGATAAACATCCTGAGTAAATTAAACCCACTGATGTCTTAACCCTCGGTAACATTAACCCCCCCGGGAAGTATCTGGTATGACCAATAACCTCCTGAGAAAATTAAACCCCCCTGATGTCTTAATCCACGGTAATATTAACCCCCCTGGGATTTCTTGCATGACCAAATAACATCCTGAGTAAATTAAACCCACTGATTCTTAACCCCCGGTAACATTAACCCCCCGGGAAGGTATCTGGTAAAGTCCAGATAACATCCTGAGTGAATTAAATCCCCTGATGTCTTAACCCCCGGTAATATTAACCCCCCCCGGAATTTTCTTGCATGACCAGATAACATCCTAAATAAATTAAACCCTTGATGTCTTAAACCCCCGGGAACTTAACCCCCCGGGAAGTATTGGATGACCAGATAACACCTGAGTAAATTAAACCCATGATGTCTTAACCCCCGGTAATTTGCCCCCCCCGGAATTTTCTTGCTTGACCAGAAACATCCTGAGTAAATTAAAAAAAACCCCCCGATGTCTTAACCCCCCGGGAACATTAAACCCCCCCCCCCGGAAATATCTGGTATGCCAGATAACCTCCTGAAAAATTTTAAACCCCCCCTGAGTTTAACCCCCGGTAAAATTAACCCCCCCGGGAAGTATCTGGGATGACCAGATAACTCCTGAGTAAATTAAACCCAGTGTCTTAACCCCGGTAACATTACCCCCCCCCCCGGGGAAATTATGGATGACCAGATAACATCCTGAGTAAATTAAACCCCCGATGTCTTAAACCCTGGTAACATTAAAACCCCCGGGAATTTTTCCCGGCATGACCTCATGTCCGAATTTTACTATGAAACCCCTGATGTTTAAACCCTGGAAAATTAGCCCCCCGGAATTTCTGGCATGCCCCAAAAGTCCGAATTTTACCATGAACCCCTGATGTCTTAAACCCCGGTAACATTAAACCCCCCCAGGGAATTCCCCCGCCATGCCCCATTCCGAAATTTTAAAAAATCACCAATTCGTCTTATCTTCGAATTTGCAAGCGTAAATTTTACCCCTCATCCCGAATTTTGCAAGCTACTCAGGGGGCCCCGGGGGCGTACCCCCAGCGAGCGAAGGCGAGTTAATATATATACAAACCCCATGTGTAATGACGACTGACTGACTATCACTCCGTTTTATAAATTTTAACCTACTTCCAGATGAGTTTTGAGACTTGAAATTTGGTACACAATAGCTTTCCACGTGTAACCCCCCGGAAAACCCGAAAAATGAGAATTTTTCATTTTCAACCCTCAAAAAAATTTTCCCAAAAAATGCGCTTTTTCCCCCCCTGCAGGATTTTTTGTAACCGATAGCGGGCGAACCCTTGGGGCTACCCCGGGTTGACGGAAAAAATTTGGTCAGGGAAAGAAGTGAACACAAAAAAGGTCAATTGACTTTTTGCTCTATCTTTCCCTGGTTAAGCGACAAAAAAGCTCGAACATTTAAATTCCAGAATTTTTTCGATAAAAAAAATGTTTTAAGCCCGATAGCGGCCAACCGTTGGTCGTAGCTCAAATCTATTGCCCCCTCAAATTAGCAAATTGCGCGATCTACAGAAAAGGTCCAGTAATCTTTTGCCCTATCTCGATTGGTTTGGCCGAAAAACGTGATTATGTACAATTTTTTGTAACTTTTACGCGAAATTTTTTTTTTGGGGGCATAGGGGCGAAACCATTGGCGGAGGTCAAAATAAGATAACGTTTTTTTTAGGAAATAAGATGACCTAAAAAAAAGGTCTAGTGCTTTTTATATATTTCCCTTAGTTTGCCCGAAAAGCGATTAAGGAAAATTTGGGGGCATTTCCCTAAAAATTTACTTCCGGGGCTTGATAGCGGCTAACGGTTGGTCGAAACTCAAAACAAATTTTAAAACGGGATTTAGGAAATCACGTGATTACAGAAAAGGTTCAGTGACTTTGGGATTTGGCTGAGCGTTAGCTAAGCGTCAATAGAGATAGGGACAAGGGGGAATTTTATTATGTTCACAGACACAATACCCCTTTAAAAAAAACCCAAGTGTGTCATTAAACCCCCGGTAATATTAACCCCCCCCCCCCGGGGTTTCCTGGTATGACCCGTTTTAAACCCCTGTACATTCAACCCCCATGTGTTAACCCCCCTGGTAAAATTAAAACCCCGGAATTTTCCTGCCATGACCTCATGTCCAATTTTCCAGTCACCAAATCTCTTAACCCCCCCCCCCCCGGGAAAAATCCTGGTATGACCGATAACCCCCCGGAGACTTATCCCCGGTAACGTTAACCCCCCCTGGGAAATTTTTTCATATGACCAGACAATATCCTGACGAAATTAAACCCCCCCCTTGTCTTAACCTCCCTTTCATTAATCACCCACCCCGGGAATTTTCTCGCCTTTACTAATAGTCTCCTGGTGAATTCAAGATAGCTGACCCGTCAGACTTTTTTTCCCGAGCTATTTTGGCTAAACCAAGGTCGTAATCAGATCTGGGGCACAATCGAAAGACAACATTAAATTTCCAAAAGAAAGGTCCATCACTTTTTGTCGTATCTCTAAAGGTTTAACCGCAAAATGCCCTAAAGCAAAAGTTTTTACGAAAACCGGAAAAAAATCTATGAAAAAGGTCAATTTTTAAATCCCCTTTTCATTTATTAATGTCCGGACTTAACCAGTCACCCAAATTTCCCCTTATCCCCGAATTTGCAAGCGTTTACTTTGGGGGGCCCGGGGCGTAGCCCCCAGCGAGCCGAAGGGAATGTCTCATATCAGGAAAAGTAGATCATGTCCTCAACACTCCAAGATATTTCACGTCCCCAAAATACTCTGACCTTCAAGTAACTTGCCAAAGGTCTCTTTCACCTTTCGCACATAAGGGTTGCTATATGGGGGACTGTGCTGATATAAGTTGGCTTGAAGCCATGTTTGATATACCACTTGATATATGTTAAAATCGTGTTTATTAAAGTGTTTTCAATTAACTGGCTTGCAAAATTAGACTATCCCCTTTAAATTTAAATTAAAATTTGTAAAAACTTTACAAAAAGATTATAAAATATTAAAAACCGTTTTTTGAATTTCTTCCCCAATATGTTCTCCCCCCAAATTTCCCAATTAAATTATCCAAAAATGTG
>NW_025788592.1:0-9275 GCF_021130785.1 Homalodisca vitripennis
TATTTTGGTTACGAAGGGACAGCTGATGTTGTTTTTGACATAACCTCAATAAATTTGGAAGTAAAACAGCTGAGTAAAACTTTTCCATATAAAAATACATATTTCTTGAAAGAAAAACATGCACGTAATGTTTTGATGTGAAATACGTGATTTATCTTTATTATTAGTGGTTTCAGGAATTTTCCAAATATGGGTGTCCATTTACGTGGACATGGGTTTTGCTTCAAGTCGGCAGGGCTTTAAAAATTAAATGTCTTCGATTTAGAAGGCCTTGGAATAGTGGCTTTGTGATTTTTTGGTTACTGTAAGGGCGAAACTTCCAGTGTAAGTGTACAGTTTTAGGTTATGACAATTGGACTGTAGTAAATATGGACAGAAATAAATAAAAAGTTATGTTCATCAGACATTTTAGATTTAATTGAAAATGGAAATTTATCTGAGCTTGATGATTTGATTGAAAATGAGAATGAAGATGAAGCGCAGAACTATCCCTCGCATTAAATCACCAGAAGATAATGAAGACAAAATTGGTTTGAATACAAAATTGATTGTAAAATGAATAACATTGAAAAAAGAAATATTATGGACTTACTAAAATTCCGTACTAGTATAAGTGACCACCTTATAAATGTTGGACAAACAGCAACCATAAGGAAAAAAAGGGGAAGGCCTGCATCCACAGAAGACCTCCCTTCACATTCTACTTCAAAGGAAAGGACCAGGGAAGAAGTCCAACCCTCCAAAGCCATGCGTCGAGATACGGTAGACCATCTGCCAGAAGTTGACTCGAAAAAAGAGGCTACACGTTGTAAGAACCAGAATTGCAAAGGAAAAACCCATGTCTTTTGCACAAAGTGCCAAGTACATTTATGCCTTTTGTCATACAGAAATTGTTTTATTATGTATCACACATAAAGTATGTCAAATTATGATTTTTTTTATCATCTAATTTCGATGTTTTGCAATTTTGTTTATTATTTGAAATGTAAGGGTATAATAATAATAATAAAATATGTTATACTTCTTGTAGAATTGTTTTGTGTTATTTCAAGCTCCCATTTAGTCATTTTTTTTAAAAAAAGGGCTTTCAATGTGACCACTTAAAATTTAAATGGCCCCCTTTCACTTTCATATAGTCCCACTGTCCATGTAGATGGACATACCCAAAAAATCAATAAAAAAAATTTAAACTAAAAATTACATATGTGTGTTCAAACAACCTCAAAGAACAGGTTTTTAATGAAAAAGAATTTTTTTGGACAAAAAAAAATAATTCGGGACTGAAAAGGGTTAATACACATTAATATTGATCTTACATTTATTTACGCCTCTATACTTTTATCAATAGCAATTGCCTGTTGAAATAAAGAGGTAACACAGCAAGTGAATTTAATCATGATGCTGCATTATAACACTCTTCACGATTCAAAATTTGGATAAAATTGGCCAACTTTTTGGACTAGGTATAATACAGAGGGTAGATATTAAGATACCACCAATTTAGCCTAAGAATAAAAGGTTTATGGGTATTATTTTTATCCATATAATTTGTGAATTTATGAGACTACCCATTTTAAGCTCAAAAGTACATAGATTCATGGTCAGAAGACTTTAACAATTTCTAAAAACTGTGATGGCCACTTTTTGTACATACATCTTTTGTTCATACCATATTTCTTGCGACATTTGTATATAAAAGGAAGTTGCGAATTTTATGCAATAATATCACTACCTACAGTTTCCTCAGACTAAAAGGTTTTGGGTTATAGGGAAATAAATTACAAGATGGAGAGATAGCACTCGGGATACCTTTCTAGAAAATGAAAGTGATTTTTTAGTTACTGTTACATCTTTCCCATTTCCACAAATTTAGGGATTTAGGCGAAGAGCTTCAAAAATGTTTTAATATAACCCGTTAAGTGACAATTCACATGAAAGGTATTAATAAAAGAATAATAACTGGAATTTTCTATTTGAAACCAGTACAAAATGGCAGTGCAATAAAATTAATTACAAATTATTTGAGGAAAAACAAGAGCATAATTAAAATAAATTCAATACACCGTCCTTACAAACTCAAACATGCTTTATTAGTTATTGCATCCTGCAGAGGAGGACTCCCTTATCTTATCAGTTTTGATGCAATCCAGTATCATATTAAGCTTCTGGTTGGAATTTAAAAGTTTAGACGTGTTTTGTGATACTTTACGTTGAAATGAAGTGTTTAAGTGATCAAGAGCGTATTGTACCACTGACTAGGTTATTCAGAGACTGGGTGAGATCTTATGATGAAGTAAGGAATCCATTTAATGAAACGTTTCAAAATCGAAACACTGCATCTAAATCCGGGATTTCAAACAATAATCAAATGTTTCCTGGAAAACAGTTAGAGTTAAAGTCTGCCCCAAACTTTGATGATTGAAATCGTTTACAAACTAAGCTTTGTCAGTTAAGGTTTTACGGTATGTTATAGAAGATCGTCACACCTTACAAAGAAATAGTTTCTCCAGTATTTACTATTTCTAGTTCTATTTAAAACAACTAAAGGAATAATTATAAATAAACTATGACATCATTAAAAAAACATACATATATATATATATATATATACTGTTTTATTGTATGAATATACAATTTTACCTTGTATTCTACCAACTATTTTACATAATTTACTAGATAATTATAACTCTAAAGGTTAACATTTAAAATATAAATATACCTTAATTCACATCCTTATGTTGTACGTACTGCTAGTTACTAGTAGTAGCCATAGGCTCCTGTGATGGTACTTGATTAAGTTAACAAGACGATAAAACGAGCAATAGATAATTCGACATAGTTCATATGGATAATTGCTGCCAACCTGGTCCTTCAACAAGGGAAAGTGGAACCAGTGGCATTATATGTAAATTGCACGTTAATTAAAGACGGTCCATATTTTCACTGTAATTAATTAGAAAAACAGATATATGCCATATGCCAAATTTTCTGTGTCATGTTGAGTATGAAGACGTTAGCGGGGTAAATGAAAATATTATATTTTGTGATGTATTACCAACAATATTTTTGTAAAGTTGAATTTTTTTATAACTAAGCATGGTGTAGATTGGATGAAGCGTGTGTGAATGTACCTATGTAGCCAATGTAAGGTCGGGTGTCATGCTGGAATTGACGATGGAGTAAAACAAATATCAGCCCAAGCTACATTCACCCATTGGTGTTTGCCTGGAGAATCTTTGATCAGCAAAAGTAATGCTATGAAAAAGAGCTGAACAAAGCACCTAATGGAGGAAAACAGAAAAGGATATCATTGGTTCTATCGCTCGAGAATGTTTTTAAGAAAACGATCTATAACTGAGTCCTGCACCTCTGACATAAACCAAAAACACTGTCTTGAATTGACCCAAAGCTATATAAACTATATTTTCCTGCAGATTCAGTAAATAATGCTAGATTCAATATTCGTTTGCAAATATAGAAATGACTCATAACTGCAATCAAATGTCTTAACTTTTTAGACTTCTAGGTTGAAAGTCATGAAGACTTGGCAAAAAATTTTATCGTATTAGAAAATCTTATAAAAAGTGAAAATAATCATATAATAATATTTGAACCACCCAATTATTCTTTTGACTTTCCTTTACTGCAAATAAAACTGGTAAAAAATAACGACTACCTTACAGAGTAAACGACGCACTTACTTAACCACATTAGTTTGTTTGGTCTTGTTAATATACAGGGGCAGGGTTATCTTAGTGTTTATGCAAATAAATTTTCGTTTTCATGACATTTTTCGGCGTGATTTTTGCCCTTTTATTGAGAGTTCAAAAATTGTGCAGCAAATATACAAAAACAGTAATGGGTTAAACTTGAATTGCACTGGGTTAAACACTGTACAATTGCAGTAAGTGAAACTGTATGATAACTTCTCGTTATTTTGCCACAGTTTTCTGGAGCGACATGTACGACAGTGGGTGGGCGCTGACAACATTCCATCCCCTGTTGTTATGCTGCGTTATCTGTGAACTGAGCAGGATATTACCGTAAAGTAAGCAAATTCAAGTCAAGGTTCAAACTTGATACATATAGCAATATTAACTATATATATATTTACTTTGGCATCTAATTAGAGCCTCGGTTTATACGCAAATTCTTTAACATTCCCATAAACATTCTGTCCCAGGCTAGTTGTAAAACATGATAAAACAGCTAAAATCCGATGCGATATTTTACACCGATATTTTAACCGATACTTAACGTTTTTACTCCTAGTTTTGCTTAAAATGAAGATCATTAGCAGTGCCTAATTCTTGAACATAAGGAGAAAAACAGTTTCGATGTGCACAAGGTGAAAAGGACCTAAAAAATATATTGTTGATTGACTCAAAAAAAGGTTTTATTATTAAAACGACGACAAATTTTAAATCGCAAACCATACTCAACTAAAATATGTAATTACACGAAAATTCCTTATTCACTGTATAAAAAAATTATAGGGCTCAATCATAATACATCACAAAAGACTTCACTAAATTTTATACATATTTTATTAAACTTCTATTTTGATTATTGCGTGAGAATCTGATAGTAATTATAATAAAATTTCCAATGTTAATAATTCAAATAATCATTTCACTGTACCATGCAGTAAGTGAAAGTGTAGGAAACCTTTCGTTATTGCTACAGTTTCTGGAGCGAACCATGCACGACATGCTGTGGGCGCTGGCCAATATACCCCGTGTTTGTTTAGCTGCGTTATCTCTGAAATTGGAGCAGGATATTACCGTAAAAGTAAGGAAATTCAAGTCAAGGGTTCAACACTTGATACATATAGCATAGTTAACCACATATTAATCAACCTTAACAGAATTTTAACTACTTTGCAACTAATTTAGAGCCTTAGGTTATTACGCAATTTCCTTAACATTCCCATAGAGAGTCCTGTCCCAGATAATTTTAACCATGATAAAACAGATAAAATCTGATGATATATTTTAACCGTCACTCAACGTTTTAAATCGTAATTTTGCTTAAAATGCAGATCACAGGCAGGTCGAATTATTGAAACTAAGGAGAAGAACTCTTTCGATGTGCACAAAGTGAAAGGACCACAAAAAAAATGTCACTCAACGTTTTACTCGTAATTTTGTTTAAAATGCAGATCACAGGCAGTGTCGAATTATTGAAACTAAGGAGAAAAATTCTTTCGATGTGCACAAGTGAAAGGACCTAAAAAAATATATGTTGATTGACTCAAAAAAGGTTATTATTAAAACGATAAAGTAAGTTAGGAAGTCGATAAAGAGTCGAAATAATATGGTTTTCAATAAATTCATGTGACATATTTAAATAATATCATGCTAGA
This sequence comes from Homalodisca vitripennis, assembly GCF_021130785.1. Classification (NCBI taxonomy): domain Eukaryota; kingdom Metazoa; phylum Arthropoda; class Insecta; order Hemiptera; family Cicadellidae; genus Homalodisca; species Homalodisca vitripennis. The sequence continues at coordinate 5,366 of NW_025788592.1, forward strand.
TGTTTTATAATAAAAGTACATTTAATAAAAGTAATCCTCACATCAAGAATAATTATATCTATTATGTACAGAAATAGAGTATATTATAATATTATGTAATTGCTATGCAGGACAGTATCTTCTTCAACGTACCTTGGAATTCATTTATTACTCTATATTAGACGTGATTCAATATAGTATTTCTCGTTAATATGCGATTCATAAACATACAAGTTTTTGTAAAAGATGCCTCCGAGTTTTATTAAAGTGGATAATTATTACACTATAATATTTTTTTATTACTTTGTGTGATTTATTTAGCTCGACATACTAAGATAGTTTGGACATGTTTTTACAATTCAAAGGTAAAGTATTATAACGACTTGGATTATAGATATTAATATTCCAGAATATTAGGAATAAAAGTATCAATCAGACATCCAAGACGGTATAAAATATGTTTTTATTAGTAAGCTCAGAGTGAATATTCAGTAAAATTTATTACTAAATTTTTTACTATTAAATTATAATATGATTTCCCTTAAATAAAAATCACAGTTCTAAATAAAAATAAAAAGATTTATTTTAAACTGGCAAATTAAAAAATTTCAATGTTTCAGAATTTCATCACTTTATTTTTCACGAAGAATTGAAAAACGTTTAATAATAGTTAAAACGTCCTTTGGCAAGAAATAAAAAATTTCAGTCAAATATATCAAACTAAAAAATCAGAGCTCTCTTTAGAAATAAAATAATTAAGATTTCAAATAAAAATCAAATGCCACATGGAAATAACTAAAATATAAATTTTCACTTCTAGTTTCACTCAAAATAAAAAAGTAGAAGTTCAAAGTTTTCTTTCCACTAGTTGTACCTTAACTTGCAAGTCTTTGCAGGTCAGATACAACTATCTCAAACAATTATCAAAGTTCAATTAAGTTCCAATTAATAATTTACAATAAAACAGTTCAAACTAAATATTAATAAATTTCTAAATTTCCAAAATTCAATCAAAGTAATTACCAAAGTTCAATTTTAAATCACTTTTCATGCAAGTTTGAACCAAATGAAACTCAGAATCAAGAATCAGTTATGCAGATTGCTCTGTAGTTTCTATAAATTTACTTTTTCCTATAAACAAATACAACAAAATCAATTTAATATCTGATCTGGAAGACTATTTAAATGTAAAATACAATAAATTTAATGCTTACCTCAAAAATCCTCTCGGAAAAAAATTAGAGACACGGCACGCACTTTCATCAACTTAATTCACGATAATTACCAAAGAAGGGCGAAAATTATGAGTTTTTTATAGTTCCCCTTCCTCCCCCATTCTGATGGACATCCGCGGCGTTCTTCTCATTGGCCCACGCCGTACCCAACTTGAGAACAATAGCCCTCTCATATCTTACGTAACTGCAGTACACATGACAAGTTCTGATCAATTAAAAGCAGTGAACCGCCTTCCTAATATTTAAAGTTACCAGCACTAACTTGCCAAAGGATTACATATTCGTTTATTTTCCTAAATTGTTACAGTCTAATCAAAATTAAATCCCAATAAATCTTTCCCAAAATTTTCGTTTTTAATTTCAGTTTTTTAATAAAAAATATCAACTAATGTCGCTTTAAAAACGCTATATATATATATATATTTATATAATATATATATATATATATATTTATTATATAATTATATTGCGTATAGCAGTAATTTTGTATTGGCTGAAAATATCATTTAAGGAAAAATATTTCAGACCGATATCTCGTATAATTTTTTGTTAACTCTGAGTAAAACAATTATCATATATCTAGAAGTTGTCATGGTTTTTACTTTTAGAAATATAAGTATTAAAATTGTTTAGTAATATTAGTATTTGATTATATCTCTTTCATTTTTATCTTTGAGGCCCTGTCATAACACACAATGTACAGGCACCTTAGAATAACGTATATTATTAAAACATTTTTTGAGGTTACTTTTTTATAATTAATTATTTTAAGGTATAACATGATGTTACAGAAGATTTATATAGTTGAAATAAACATCACTGAGATTAAATTCTGTGATGTGCAACCATGCCTCCCTCAGGTGAAACTCACGTGACAGAGACTACAAAAGAGGTAAAAGAGAACAAACCTGTAACCACGTGATGTGACACGTAGTGTTACAAAATCGCAAAAAAAACATGCTTTGTTTAAACTCCATGTACACTCTCTGTAGAAAAAACATTTACTATAGAACACACGTAAAGGCAAGCGTCTGCTCGCAGTTATCAACTAGTGTAGCCAATAGTAAATGGCATTCACTCGGAATTATAGAAAGGCATAATTGTGGAAAAGTCGAATATAAAATTGTATTAGTTCATTCTCGACAGGAATATTATTGGAGTAAGCTACTTGTGTGCCCGCTTTTGTTTATTTAATTGTTAAACAATCAGTATTTGAAGGCATAATTTGCAATACTTAATTTAGCTAAAAACGTGACAGAGAGAGAGCGTGAGAGAGAAAAAGGAAGTGTGTTTCATGGTTTTGCAATCAACCAAGAGTTTTATCCTAACATAGCAAGAAAAATTCTAATTGTATAATTTGTTTGCATACAATAGTTAAAACTTTATTTTTTCAGCTATTACTAGTGACAATAAGATTTATTTCGACAAAAGGAACAAAGGTTTTAACTGATTTGGTGCCCAATATCAGTTTAAATATTCCAACAATAGGTAAACACCACAACTCGTTCCCATTGTACTAATCATTATCTGGTGGTTGGAATATGTCGCCACCACAGTCGCCTGGGCAGAAAGAAATCAATGGCCGCTGAGTGGTAAATCTTCTGGGTCTCTTAAATAATATTGGTAACCTATTCTCTCGCCTGTTTCTAATTTATAATTTACAAATGTTGATACAAATTGTGCAAGTTTTTTACATTTTTGAGTTTACACTGGTGTATAATGTGAGACTAACTTGCAAGTTGGCCGCTACCATTTCCATTCTGAGGTGTAAATCGAGCAGATTATGTGCGATATTTCCGCAAGAATGCAAAATGTACATTTTAGTCGACTAAAAGCCATTTCTATGATTATAGTCTTTCTATTCTCACATAAGGAATATTTTTTTTAAACTTTCCTTTTGTATATCTTAGTATATATTATTATAGCCCCTACCTTAGTAACTGTTCACAGTAAATTTTGTTTTTTGTCTTGTTAATAGCAAAGTGTATCAAATTGAACAATACAAAACGTTTAAGAATAGTAAACCATTGAAGCTTTGCAATATATTAAAATCTATAACAGTACAAATGTATAAAACAAACAGGTTTTGATGCAGTAATGTTTTTTTGGGGGGGGGGGAACTAGCACGTTATGTAGTTGTATACAATTTAGAACCGAACATCCGTTAAAAAAAAAAAAATAATAACACCAGCTTTGAACGATACCATTTATTATATCTAACAATTCTCTCTATTAGTTTGATAGGTTGTAAGTTATCTCACGATAGATAATGAAAGTTGTGTAATAATCTCAGATGGTATATATTGTGAAGGATTTTCTGATCTCTTATCCATTTTAATAATCTTTTATCTATTTTAGGATAAAATCCTTTTTCCTTCACAATCTTTCTATTTATATACAATTACAGTAATGAATATAGATACATTTCTACATAAATATGTATTAACAATACAACAATAGAATGAATAATTTGTTTTGGCGCCTTTGGAATAATGAATATGTAGGTTACATTCTCACATACAAACCCCTTGTAAAAAACGAGCCTAACACTGGGTAAACTTAACTCTGATATTACCTCATTAATATACTTTTTAGTTACTACGATTTATTTAAACGCTGGAGACGGGTATAAAAGAGTACTAGTCTCTTGATTTATTATTTACAAAAAAAAGACATGAAAATAAAATTGAATTTAG
>NW_025788593.1:0-11055 GCF_021130785.1 Homalodisca vitripennis
AACCCCTCCCTGCCAGATCTTACAGTCCAGGAATCACATCTATCTTCTTCACAGACAGGTCTCTATTCTCAAAGGATGATTCGCATTGGCTTCAGAGCTAGTTAAATTTATTTTTTCATGGACACATATTCAGTGACTATAAAAACTGTTGACATTAACACCTATCCACTGCCACTCTATACTGGCTGTAAACAAACTAATCTTTCCCTACTGTCCTGCGTAGTAATGGTTTGTCCTAGTTTGTGGCAGTCTACATGATTGTGTAAACTAGTATGTAACTAAATACACATTTTTTCCCTTCATAATATTAGAGTTTTATGTGGCGTTAATAAATTTTTACTTTCCTAACTAATCTACCATCAACAGCAATTTATAACATGTACATGTATTCGCAAGTAGCAAAAAAATTATGTTGTAATCATCTTTCACATTGAATAGATGCCTTGTGAATTGAAATTAATCTGTCAATTGTCCAATTTCTTTCTATTGCAATAATGGTATCTCATATCACATAAAACAACGAGCTCCGTCTTCAATGAGCTGATCCTAGATTAATCCATTTAGATCGCTAACAAAGTTGGAATTATTACTAACCGTTTGTGTTATAAATGCAGCTCTGATGGAGGGATTCGAGGGTGTTGTAACACCCATGCGTGATATCGCTTTGGCCCATGGTAATCATCCCTCACCTGCCCCGATCATATGTTGTCCACAATGTGTCGCACGATATCCACACATATCGCACATCGCCCACATGTCACAAAACCGCCCACAACCGCACCCACACCAGTGCCCTCGGAACACCCTGATGATTTGAAAAGCTCCCCACACCACCTGCTGACCAAACAACACTTGTGCAGAACGACGAGGAGAGTTTTCGCCCTGGCTCCTGTGGATGCTTCTGCTTTTAAAGGTTGAGAGACTTTTACTTGTGCTTCTCAGAAATTGTTTCAGCGTATTCAATTAGGTAGTATTATCGTATTGCGAATAGTAATCATGCTTATAACAATTTGTGCCATTGGTACCATTTAAAGTAACAGAAATCCATACACAGGACATGACCGACTTGTGCAGAATCCAAAATAACCCTCCACATGCTCAAAAACTTGTGTGTGTCCGTGCGTGTTATGTGGTCCTTTGTTAACAATGTGTGTTTCCTAAAAATATAGCCCCAAACAAGCTTCGGGTACTACGAAATCGATCCAATATAAATCATACCAGCAAAGTTCATGGGCCAGCGTATGTCCACAAATCTTCCACAGAACATGGCACCAGAATCTCAAACGAACAAACCTCCAATCAAAATTATATTATTCGTATATATATAAAACCGTATATAATGTGGATTCTTTTTAAACAATAAGTTATTCTAAAAAAAAAAGGGCCGGGGCCCCAATACAAGTTGGTACAAAAATTGATTTTGATAAATTTCGGCAGCAAAAAGTTACATCTGAGCGCACGTAGTATATCCATTTTGTTTCAGTATGGAGTAGCTCGTTCAAAGACTAATCAGCCGGAAGGACTAATTATATTATTAATTTATTAACAAATCTCTCTTCTAATTATACAAGATAAGGTCAAATTGGAATTTTTGGTTTAAGGCTATAATTATCAAAGTTTAGTGTTTTTTGAAATTAAAAATTGAAGAATCAATTTTTTTATACTGAAGAGTTGTCTCTAGTTTATCTTCACTAAAACAACAAATCTAGCAAGAAGGACGAATCTGGATCGTTTGATTTCGAGGTGAAGAACATCCAGTGGAGAGGAAATGTGAAGGCCCCAACTGAGCGACAACCAGTAGCCAATCATCGAGGACCCATGCGGCTGCGAACCCTGGCCCCACCTACCAATACGCGTTCGGCCTTATGCATTGGAAGGAAAAAACCCGGAGGAAGTTTGGAGAAACTGTTTTTGCACTTCCCTGGCAGGAAACATACCTGCTCGAAGCCTTTTTAGTTCAAGACAGACTACCAGAAGACACCCCATTGACCAAGATCCGAGCCTGTGCCCAACAGAAGATTACGGTGGACAGCGCAATGGCAATTGAAGGGGAGAACCAGAAAATGCCCTCCTTGACCCAGTAAGTTTTAACAAGCTCCCTTTGTGACCGATCCGCGTTGACCTCTAGTATTTTAAATTGGTTTGAACTTTTAAACAGACATAACTTATGGACCCCCCGAACCCAGAAATATTAAAAAGCTGTAATTTATGCAGAATAGACTTCCTACCATCCCCAAATTGTTGTCCTATAGTTGGAATTGTCCAAATCTATCCTTAAGACTGGAGTACAAAACAGCTGTAAAAATTTATGACCTTTAGAGGAGGGTATACATAAAATGACAGTAAACTTTTAAATTTTTGTTAACAAAACTGAAATAACCCCATTATTCCCATACCAAAGCTGAATTCTTGAATCCACAAGTGGGCGCGCCCTTGATTATAATGTTTTGAAAACAATTGGTGGCGCCTTGATATAATGGTGACAAACCCACCATAGCGCCATAAAACGATTTTTCTTGGCCGATAAAGGAGAGGAACTGGAGAATCAACTCAAATAGTTTCTCAAAATATTCTTAATTTTTCCTTTTGTTTTTTTTTGATAAATGGATTGAAACCTGTGTAACATAAAAGTGTAAAATATTAGGGACCAGCAAGATCAATTTATCCTGGAATTTCCAGATTTAATATATGGGGGGATTTCCATATATTCAGTTTTAATTTTGTCCCCTCTTCTGGTAAAGAATCCGGTCCCCAAAAATATAGACAACAAAATTTATAAAAATTATTTTGTTATTTATTAGCCTGGTCTAGTGACCCAAAGCATTGAAATCACGTCCAAACACTAAATTTAACATATTTCACGTGTTAATTGATAATTCGATTTTGTAGAACCTGGATAGTCCGATAAAACCTGCTGTAATGTTTTGGTATGATGAATAGGTCCCCCAAGGAGCCCAGAGGAAAACCAAAAGTGGAAGGCGGTACAACCGGCTGGGTCGCATAGGAGGGGCCGCAAGAGGAAAACATGGTTGAACCCTGAAGAGGTAAGTGGTAGTACCACATCAGAGTCCACTTTAGATGTCCCCTACAGGGTTGAACCTCTTTGGGAGTCAAATGCCCATAGCAAACTGTCGAAAATGTTTGTTCCTATTATCTTCTAACTCGACAATCCACAAAATGGTACAAAGTTGTGAAAATTGTAGTGTTACTACTCCATAAGCTAGATTAGTTTACCATGGTAAACTGCATGGATATCAGTATGGTACAATTATCAAAAAAAATGTATAGAGAAGAATCAGCTTGTTTTATTTTTCTACTTCTCAGCAGCATAGGTTACCAGAACTTGGGAACATCCCTAGACTTTAGAATACTAAAGTGCAGCAAAATCAGAAACGTGTGGGGACACGGTTGGATGTTCCTTGATTGGTTCCAATGTCCCACTATATGTAAATAGATTGTTTTTTTTTTAGAAGAATTAATTTTAAAACTTCTATAGGAATTGAAAAGGAGGAAAATGGAAAATGTAAGTAGAAATTCTTGCTCAATGATATCATAAAGAGGATGTGCATGGACTCAATGGTCCAGAAACATAGTATTAATTTAATTTTTTAAATATCTTAAAATCTTAATTTTTTTTGAGTTTCTGTTACACAGTACTTAGATTTGGAGTCCCTCAGATACTTTTAATTATTGTTAACCCTGTTTAAGCATCCTACACATAATTTTAAATTGGGAGTGTGAAAGGAAATTGGTAAGTAGAAAATTCCCTCACACTAAATAATTTGTTTTTGTATATTTCCAATAAAGAATTTAACTAATTTATTAGTGCTCTCTCAATCTTCAAGGATTTTAATCGATTATAGAAGTAATAAATAAAATGATTACAAAAAAATAATTTGGCCAGAGTGAGAAACTCATTGCTAGTGTAAATAGAAGAGTTATGGTCCAGCATACAATACCAAGTAGAAAAAAGGAATTTTTATAATAACAATCAAAACCCGTAAATAACCTAAAATTTTTTAAATTTCAATATAACAAATATTCCTGTAAATTTAAGTAAATTTTCCCCTACTAAAGTAAGACAGAATATATATATATATAATAAACTGGGTTTGTGTGTGTGTGAGTAGATTAGCCCCCGAATTCCTACAATAACTGTACCACTGGGATTGAGGTTGTTTGAAAGGTTAATATTATTAGCAATTTATCCGCTTGACAATAGCGTTAACAGATAATTATTGTTATGTTTTCAGCCTGGTTAGGTGGAGCCCCGAATATCCTGGACACAGTTTCCAGCTCACCCCTGGAGAAGACATGGGGGGGGGGGGGGGGGGGGGGGGGGGGGGGGGGTCACTAAGCACTCCTAGAGGAAAGTTGGCATCCTGGCCCCTTCGCCAATGCTCACTGCTCCTGTCCCCATCCGATGTGGCCCGCATACACAAAGAAACCCGGCTGCCCCTCGCTCATTGTAAGTCCCTAAATGACCTAATCAGTCCCTTCCCTTACCCCGAACAAATGGTCCACCCTTTGGTCTGTCATGAAATCGATATCGGAACCGCGTACTCTGTCAGTTTGGGCCCTTTCTGGACTGATGGAGCCCAGCATGCCCCATGTCTATTGGACCCCAGAGATGTCCAGTAGGGGGACCCAATGCCGGTCCCAATGTCGGATAGGACTCCTCTGGGTCCCATGTCCTGGTATGGACCGATCTGGTTCTCCGCAACTGGGAGATCGGTTGGGACCGCGTCACCTTGGGCCCTACTGTTCAGGCTGGGGGGCGAACCGTCCTGTAGGGTCCCCAATGCTCCCCCCCGCGTTGGGTTCATACTGGGTCCCCCCGAATTGTCGGATGGATTGAACCGATGCACTTCCGCTTGGACCAGTAAGAAAAGCACTCCCTATGTCTCGTGGCTTCCAAGCCACTCCTGCACCTCAAAAGCAACCCACCCTTCCCCCCGTTGATAACCAGTATTCCACATCTGGCAGAAACAGGTGAGTGATGGGCGTAACACCTTGCATATCTAGTTTTGATGGTTTTCACTAACACCTCAGTAAAAACTTTAGATTTGTATTGGCGATCGGTGATGTGAAGAACATCTTAACTATAATACGTTTAATAATAAAGGCCCAATGTGTCCACCCCCTGCAATGGAGGTCCTCTCGAGATCCAGACAGACACTGTACTTTGGAGAGCAGTGGTTGGTCATAGTTGTGATCTAAGGTTTAATAATAATTTACAATTCTGATAAAGAACTTTTAATCCTGTAGTGCGTTTTCTCTATTTTTAATAATAACAGTATAAAATCCTTTGAACACATAATGAATATTTCATAACAAATTGTAGTCACCTACTTTAAATATATGTAAAAAGGTATGCTCATAAATGGTTTCTTCCCTATGTAGCACCTCCAAAATTAGTAAACTAACTCCAATTGCATAATATCCTAGTAACACATAAATGTATAATTTGAGCACGTGGTTTTTATTAATAATATAATTCTATGAGAAATCCTCCTTTTATATGAGATTTACCAAGAACTTTGCCTAACCAATATAGATTGTTTTGTCATGGTATATTTGGATGTTGTTGAAACTACAAACATTAAATAACTTTTGGTTAGTTTAAATCATAATTCAGGTATATATATTAAAAGTTGAAAAATTGTCAACCCTTGTTTTCAATTCCAATGACCTGGCTCCCTTAAATGCAGTGTCCCTTGTCATAAAGTATAGAGGACCCAGTAGCAAAACTACTAATACACTGATATTTTAGTAACTTTAAAAACATTTTGCTAAATTTTAATTACGATTTTTATGCTAGGAAAAGATGGCCTTACCGTTTATATAGACCATGAAAAAACAAAACTCCTTTTGATACAAGTTTTAGAACACTCTATATTTAATACAATAAGCATTCCACAGATTTTGGTCCCTGTTTGTAAAAGACAGCTTTTTAAAGAAATAAAAAATTGTAAATAAAAGATATATAGCTCGCTAGAACAGAATAAACAAATTAGAGAAACGGTATTGTAGGACATATCAAATAGGCTATTAGTTAACCCATTGAGTAGTTAACGGGAAACGTGCTTTTCAAAATAGTAATGACGTTTCCAGAAAACGTCATTTTATTATGTTTGTTTATACGAAATTGGGATTTTATTTTTCCTTTTTGTTTTTTTGTTTTTAGTTTGCATCCATTTAGAACCTATGTACAGTTAATTTTAACAACCCTTTATAGGCCCCCGGCGTCCGAAATATACTCGGACAGAGGTGGTCTGAGCTAAAATGCCCAACGTACCGATATAACCGGACGTCTCGAAGAAATTTTAATTGTATGCTTGGCCTAAATAATAGTGTCCCCAAAATGCCGATCAGTTTTCGGTAAAGTAGGTCGGTGAAAGAAACGGACTACAATGCCAAAAAAAACAAAGAAACACCTTCCAATTGGCAAATCGTATTTCGGTTCGTCCCATTGAGCGTAGTTTATTTTCTCGATGTCAAGTTTTTGTCAGACGGATCTTCAGTTTGCATGTTTGTTGTTGTGTATGCGTGACCCTTTATAACCTCAATTTAGTTTTTGCGTGAATTTGAAAGCGTTTGTTTGTTTTCGTGTGATATTTTAATGTAATTTAATTAGTTAAAAAAAACATTAGTAAACGTCGTAGAGGAAAAAGTTTACCAGTGAGTGAAAACACTCTTTTGTGGATAACACACTGGTACTGTTGGCAATGTAATTACCAACCACAAACCCATAACATGAATCGTTATTTGAACATTTTTGCCCTTCTCACTGATTACTAAGATTAGCCGTGAGAACAATATTTCGTTACAATATTAAAAAACAGTGAGAATTGTCCCCCCCTGTATCCGCAAACCCCGTCCCCATCCCTCAGTGGTGGTGGGGGGTACAGAGAGTGTGCGAAGAGGTCCGAGCCGGGTGTCTGCGTAGGCATAAGTGTGATTTGCAGAGTCCCGCCGGCGCGGCCCATGCCGTTAATCGGGAGTTTCCCGTCGAGAAAAACGATAAGATCAACAGTCGGACAAAAAAATACCGATCACAAAATACCTGGAAAGTTCTTTGTTTGATATAATAGTGAAAAATGTTTAGTTCCTTTGTTTACTCAACAACCTACCATGCGATTTTATATAACGTTCCCTAAAGTTCATTTGAAAAAGGTTATAAATGCGTTGTGGGGGGCAATATAATGGAATCTTACCCCATCTCCCAAAGTACCATAAAATGGTAATAAATATATGGTGAAATATAATATTATCCTTTTTACTTTTTTGGAAAAATTAAACAAGTTTTAGTTCTTACAAAACCATTACAATTTAGTTTTGCGTTATTTTAACAAATTGTTTATTAATAAAATTCAAAAGTGCAAAAAACAAGTAAAAATATATTCCTGTTATACTTCTAACTGGTGTGTAAAATGTTGGTAAATAATATGGAATGAAGTGCTTAATGCAGCAATACAATAATTTCAAATGTGTTATAATATCTCCTGCCATTTATGCAAGGAAAGTGTTTCTTAAAAATTTTTGTGTGGGTGTGTAGTAAGTAGAATATGGTGTTACAACAAGAATTGCTTCCATTTTTTCGAGGGGCCCTACAATTTTTTTTATTCTAGCTGTTTTGATGTATGTCCACCAAACTATAAAAATATAAAAAAAATAAAAAAAAGTTTATATGTATAAAATACTGCAAAAGAACAAAGAAATCATTTCTGTAAAATGTACTTTTTAACATATAAAACATCTAAGAGATACACTTATTTTTTGGAACAATTTAAAAACAAAAACCTAAAAATATTATCTTCTCCAAAAATCAAGAAAACTAAGGATGAAAATTTTTTCTTCCCTCGAATGTCGTGCACTACGGGATCCCACTTATCTCCGCCCATGGGGCTTATCCCTGGCACGGGGGGGAGTCCATGGAAAAAATGGGCTGGAGGGTTAAAAGGGTTTTAAAAAACTAATTTTAAACCAAACCATAGATTGGATAGCTGTAATTTTTTTAGGCAGACTAATCGCAAGATAAAGGGACATTATTTAAATCAACCAATTTATTATAATGCTCGAGCTGAACAAGGCGGTCCGCAACGGAACTGCCCATCTATTTAGAAACAACTACCTCCTGAATTGGTAAAGTAAGGAAAACTCACAAAAGCGGTGGCTACAAACACAACCGACGCCGCGAAAAGAAGAGGAAGGATAGACCACATTTTCACTGGCCCAGACTGTCGATTGTAAGGCATGGGGGTTGTACAATTTTTACCCTTGTGTTTTTTGAGGAATTTCCTCCACGAACCTTTAGAACAAAAGTATATATAGAAGTCCGGTTACAAGGTTTAAATTTAAATTTTTGGTTTTTTATTTTCTCCCACTTGGCCTAGTATTTTATAAACGTACCTAGTTTTCATAATTGGAATGTCTAATATAGTCGTAAAAAATGTTTTGGTTTTAACATTAGGGTTAATATGGAACATGTACAGTATGAACGTAATTAGATTAGCAAATGTATTTTGTGTTAGAAAAATCTATGAAATTTAGTAATTTTGTTGGTATCCCCTTTTATACTTTTGTACATGACATTGTATATCATATTTTAAAAGTAGGAGGGTTAAATCCGGAAAGAAAGGATTTATATTTGGTCTTATAAAAAAAATAAGTTAACCAAACAGATTTAACCCTTATTATCTGTGCCAACGGTCCGGTGATATACGGACATATTATAGAAAAAACTACAGAGAAATAGCCAACGTCCCGTAAAATCATACGGATTGTTTGAAATAAATACCGAATGACAATGTGCTGAGACGTCTAATAATATACGGACGTTTCTTGGAGTAAAAGTCATACCCGCAAATCAATTGTATAATTTAACTATGGTTATAAAATTTAGTTGGGAAGAATATACAAAACAATCAGAATGAACCCATATCTACAATAAAAAAAACATAATGAGTTAATATCGTGTAAAGGTTTAGTCAGGTGTTTAGCCATGAATTAGAAATGGCCCGATGGGGGTTGGTTTGCAGTCAAGAACAAAGGTTTTGTGTCAGCCTGATAGTTTCACGTCTTAAACCTCTGTTGTTATGGTTTGTTTTAGTGTTGCTGTCTATCCACAGTTGATTGTGTTGTGATAAATAGTAGTTTTACTAACAAATTTGTTTATACTAACATCAAAAAGTTAAAACTTCAAGTAAAAATGAAAACCTACAATTTTAGTGTGCAAACGCCTGTTAAAATAAAGGATTGCATCCCCTTTATGTTTTTGCCCTCACCATAATTTGTGTTTCCTTCCGTAAACAAAAAGTGTGTGAAACTTTTTTTTTATGTTTGTAAAATAACAAAGTTGTGACATTAGGAGCTCTGTTTTTTTAAGTAGAAAGTATGTTTCAGACAAGTTTTTTAATGGTTTTCATAGTGGAATAAATGAATTATAAGCTTAATAATAAAGAAGCTAAATAAGTGTAAATAACAAAAAAAAGTGATATTTGTAACATTTCTAGAACAAAATTAAAACAATGAATTTTTTATTGTGGTTTTATGTTAGGAATAATTAAATCAAAAACCTTTTTATTTGAGTGTATTCATTTTGGTTTTTAATTCCTCTTGTCAAGTTATAATAGATATGTGTTATAAAAGTGGAACATAATTTTTTTTTAAAGTACTAATTTTTCATGTAGAAAACTGGAAAAAAATAATAACAAACAGTAAGGTAAAAAAATGTCTTACTTTTTAAAATTTTTTTTTTTAAATGTTATACATTATCATTTAGAAATATAATTTTGATGCGTTCAATAGTTTTTTTTAATAAAGGGAAAAATTTTATTTTTACTGCAAAAACCCAATGAAAAAATTATCCTCGAATATTTGTTAATTTTATTTACAATTTTTTTAGTAAAAAACTAACTGCAAAACTGCTGAAATAGGCCTGGCAATCCTTCAGTATATTAATGTGTAAATCAATCACTGGCATTTCTCAGCCCAACTTTTGATTTTTTTTTGTCCCTGTGCAACTAAGAAGGGGGGGGGGGGTTTTAAGAAAACAATCTGTTTTATTTTATTCCCCTTGAACATCTTTTTTTTTTTATTTTTTTCAACATGAGTTTTTTCGCATTTTTTTTATAAACATTTATCATAACCGTTCTTGACACAACTTTTTTTTGAAAATGCAGATGGTAGAATAATCTGCTGTTCTTTTAATGGAATAACCATAAACTTAAGATCTTTATAAATTAGCTTTATTTTCACAACCTCATCAGTGTTGAAAGCACTTACCCAACCAGAGAAAACTCGTTTTAAGGTGACCAAAAGACAAGTGAAAGTTCCACTCGTTTGCCCAAGTCCGGTGTCTGGTTTCGGCCAGAGTGGTCCAATTTTATGTTCCCAACCAATATAGAATTTGTATGAGAATTTTGGAGTTTTGGTATGAACAGCGTGGGGTCCTGGCCGTCCGTTTAACAACAAGAGAACTCAGATGTTCAATAAGTGACCATGGTTTTGATTTATTCGGTATTCCGCAGATAAGCAAGCTTGCATTTTAATTTGTCCTTTTCTAGATCTTCCATGATAAACCTCAACCTAGCCAATAACTCCATGTTCTATCCCCAAAAACCACAGTTGCCATCAACGCTCTGTCCTGTTGAGATTGTTTTTTTTTTACCTTTGAAACCTTTAAACGTCGGCAGACATCATGTGATGGGCCCAATTCCGTTGACTGGAGTTTTAATGTGAGTAAATCCAATGTTCCCCCCCCACAATCCTGTTGACAAAGGTTCTCTTTGCCCTTCCTCATGATATCAGACCCTAAACTCAAGAAGCATAACCCCTATACTTTGTCAATGTTGTGTGTTCCTCAGTAAGCGACCTGGGAACCCATCATATAAGCACAAATTCTTCCTTAAATTTTCCAAAAGTGTAATCAGGACACAATTTTTGTGCAAATGTCATTGTACTTACGTCAGTCAACTTTTAATGTATTTTTTTGACGAAAAAAAGTCCATAATATTTAATTTGCGGAGTTTGTCTATTAATCTGTAAATAAAT
>NW_025788594.1:0-12062 GCF_021130785.1 Homalodisca vitripennis
CACTTACAAGTAAACGGCATTTTTCTCACTATTTTTGAAGGTTGTTTATTTTTTAAAAAACAGTTAAACTGGAAGCAATCCCAAAAAGGGATTATATGAAAAACAATACCTTTCCCTGCAGGGATATAGACAATGTATAGACTTCCAGGAAGATCAAACTCTTTCAACACCCGGCTATGAAGTGTTCATAAGTATTATCCATTGCATTGTTCTAAAGGTCTTGTTCTTTTCATTGGGACGACATGGTAGAGTTGCTGTGATTATAGTACAACCACAATCCCAGTTCTAAAATTATTATTTAGAAATAATGGAATGCCAGAGAAAGGTTACCTAGGTTCCCAACCCACCGCAAAATCACCGTTATTGTGAAATACGTTCATAGGAAACATCATTTACCTGGCGACAATGATCCCTGACCTGAAGTCATACAGAGAGGTTGTTGATATTCTTTTCTTGCGTTATCCTCCTAAAATCCAAAGCTTCTAAGGACAATGCTATGGCATATTTATTAGCTGAGCTTTAGCGGAAGCCTATCAATCGTTGGTGCTGCAAATATTTCATTTCTGTTTGTCTGTCCGCAACGATAATTTATAAAACGAAGTAACCTTTAAATAAAACTAAAAATTGTGCATGAAGCTTCACTTTAATATATGAAAAAAATACTGAGTTTCTATCTACGGTCGTACAATGTTACTCCAAGAAAATTGGCTGAGCGTTAAGCGAATATTTTTACTGATGGGAAAACATGATGGCAACGAGAAAATAGCCAGAATAGAATATATTTCAAAATAAACATCAATACACCCATAAAGAGAATTCTAAAAACATGTTGAGATATTACCTCATTGTATCACCTAACTATCCCCACACATACAACATAACTTATAGTGCTCTTTAACACTTTTATTATTTATACACTGATAGTGAAACCCCATTGACATTGAACATAAAGTCTTTAAGTCGTGGTTGTGGCAAGATAAATCGAGAATGGATTTGAAATTTGTCAGCACTTTAAATTTTTAAATGAAACCTCTATTTATACAAGAATGTGTTTCTATTGATTACGCCAATTTTGTGTCAACTGTCTTTTTTTGTATGCACTAGTATGTACGTATTTATCAGCCCGAAGGGCACGCGGTCTAGAGAGTGGAATGAGCAGCTATATGAATTTTGAAACTTTTGTATACAACCTCAGCAACGGCTAATAATTTTTGGATATTAGCCTTAACACATTCATGGCCTCTAAATAACAATTTATAAAAGTACCTCAATAACTGCCCTAATACACTAACCGGTAAGAAAGCGAGCATTGTGGTTGTGGAGAAAAGCGTGTTGATTCGACTGTTTTCCAAATATGGAGAATGTCAATTCAATTCCTACACTGCCAAAAATTTTTTTTTTTTTTTTTTTATCATTGAACGTTGTTGTGTACACATTCGGCCGAACCTCCTCCATATTGCGTTCTCCAATACCCTTCGACACAATAACTATAATAAGCATTAAATTTTTTATGTTTTAGATCCAGCTCCATTATGCTTTACTGTTTTAAAGTGACCTTATAGAAGTAGGTCCCAAATTGGAATTCAAAAAAACAAGATCACATTATAATACCTTATATTTTGCTTCTGCTGCTAAACTATAAAACTTTTAATATCTGTTATAAATCATTTCAATTAAAAATGATTGCACAGGTTCTGTGGCTGATTTTAATTTAAATATAAAACATAAGTGATATCGAAACTTAGCATTAAAATGTTCGTTTTCCCCTACGGTTTTAAAAGTTAAGGTGTATTAATTGTTACCAGGCGAAATTCATTACGTAATATGAGACAACGTTTGTATCTTAACCGATACAAAAATATCTATAAGTGGTACCTAGAAAATATATATTTTATTTCCTTTGGGTTTACTCATTACTACTACTACTTACTACTACTATTATGCTATATATTTTTTGTTTTATGTATTTGACTAAACTTAGATTGGAAAATAAAAATAAGAATGTCTTAATTTTACCAGTACGAAATTAGGTGCTAAGATAGAATCCCTCTCTACACACATTAATAACCTGGGGACCAACGGGCCTCGGTAGGGGAGACCGGGGGAATTCGCAGCCACACTGTGCAATGCCGCCACCCCTTGTATCATCACCAAGTGGGTTGTGGTATGTGGAGGGGGGCCCTCGCTGTGAGTGTTTGAGACCTCTAGCGGGAAACACTGCAATCAGTAGGTTACAGACGACTTATGGCCGTGCGGGTGATGTGTTTGGTGTAACGTAATAATAAACAAATACGGTTTTTAAGTGAGATGTCATCTTAATTTTGAGTCCTTTATGAAACTAAGAGGTAAGTGACTGTTATCCTTAAGTTAGATAAATACACGTTATATCTAGTTGAAAAGAGAAGAACTATTTGGGCCATGTTTTTCACGTTGTTAGTTGGGAAGTTAGACTATCTACCTTCCCTTAAACAAGCAATCTACGCCATTTTGTCTTACTGGGTGGTTATGCCGCCGACATCCACTCCGGGTGTTTTGTGGGGTGCCGCCATCCTTGATGTGGGTTGGCGGCATAACCCGTAAAATCAAAAATTTTCTTATATTGGCCCTACAACTTATTTGTATTTCTTTCTAGATGCACACGCTTATTCCGGAAATAGGAATAACTGAGAACAGAGCCTAAATGGACCGAAGGAAACGTTAAAAAAAACAAGGCTGTCCGGCTGGTTTCCAGAGGGAAAAATCAGTAAAAAGTGTAGCTGTACAAGTTTTTGCCAATTCCAAGGTCAAAACGAGTTACGGTGGACCAGACTAAAATCAGAAGAAAAAAGTGCCGAGCCTTGTTAATGCGGAAGTAATAAACCTGTTGTTTAAACAAAGAGCAGGAAAATGGAGTTCACATGCCAGAGTAATCGATTTAGCTAACATGTTCTACAGGGGATAACCATAACAGACTTGCGACGGTTGGCGTTTTTCTGTGGCAGAAGAGCTAAAAATTAGCCACAACTTTAATAAGGAAACCCAGATGGCTGGTGAGGATTGGGTTGCAGGATTTCGGAAAAGAAATCCTCAGATCAGTTTGCGGAAACCATCTGCTACAAGTCTTAGCCGAGATAATAGGGTTCAACAAACCGGAAGTAGACTTATTTTTTTAAGAACCTCGAAAATCTAATGGACAAACACAAATTTCCAGCCAGTCGAGTCTTCAACATGGACGAAACTGGGATTTCATCCGTTCAGAAGCCTGGCCACATTCTAGCACCAAAGGGCCAGAAACAAGTTGGTGGAGTAACTAGTTGGGAAAGAGGACGAAACGTCACCGTAGTCTGTGCCTTCAGTGCATCTGGCCAGTATGTACCACCTATGTTTATTTTTCCACGGAAAAGAATGACGCCTCTTCTTGAACGCGGTGGACCACCGGGTTCGATTTATGGTTGCTCTCACAACGGCTGGTCTAATGAGGATCTGTTTTTGGACTGGTTGCAACATTTTAAATCCGTTTGCAAGCCAACTGAAGACGAACCGGTTCTCTTGGTTCTGGACAACCATGGGAGCCATATTTCCTTGGACAGCTACACATTCTGCCGCAAGAATCACATTCACATTCTGTCCGATAACCTCCTCACACATCACACAAGATCCAGCCACTAGATGTGTCCTTTTATGCTCCGCTGAAAAGCGCTTTCAATAAGGAGTGTGACAAGTTTAAGAGGGCTAATGTTTATCAGAAAATCACACCCTACGACATTGCTCACATTTTCCAACCAAGCTTATATGAATGTGGCGACCATAGAAAAAGCCATATCAGGCTTTGAAAGCACAGGTATTCATCCAGTAAATCGAGACAAGTTTAAAGAAGAAGATTTCGTGTCTGAACGGCGTTTAAGAGCACCTGTCATTGAGGACCCAGATGGCGAGGAAAATCTTGAAGAAGAATCTCAAACCAAGCTTAACAACAATCTATCTCAGACTCCTGTGAACAACGAATCTAATATAGACCAAAACCAAGTCTCTGAAGAGCCAACAGTTGCTATCAATAAGCAGGATGGTTACATAGGGCTGCCAGGACCATCGGAAATGTCAAAGAAAATCACTTTAGAATCAACCTCTAACTGCAGTGGAAATATTACAGCAGTTATAAATAAGTTTTCACCACTCCCGGCTTTTGCAGCTGACCAGATAAAGGGAAATTCTAGGCGGAAAGGCCAGTCATCAATCTTGACATCAACTCCAATGAAAGCAACTCTAGAAGAAGCTTTAGAAAAAAGGAAACAGAAAGATTTGAAAAAATTTAATTCTGCCAAAAGGGCAGCAGCAAAACTATTTGACAAGCAAGTTAGACATAGGTCTTTCGCCTAAAAAAGAGACCAACGTATTAAGAAAGAAGGGACAAGAAAACCTGGAAGGAAAACTAACGCAAAACGTGGCACCTGTAGACGTCAAATAGACTTTGACTCTTCTTCAGAGGAAGATTTCAGTTAAACAAAATTTGTGACGATAATGAAGACGACAATACTTTTGATTTGTTTGGCGATGACGGTTGAATACTGTTTAGTGTTGTAGGGAGAGTATGGTCCTTACTTTCTGTAAATGTGGTAACCGATGTGTTAAGATATGTGGGAAAAATGCACTGATCCGCCAAAGACAACTCAGTAGTGGCAGTGGTTACGAATCCCCAGAATAGGAAACTACTCATTGTGATTTTTGGCTCGAGATTAGAAACGAATCGAGAATAATTAGGACGTAATAGCTATTTTAATAGGCTCTAAACATATTTATTTAAATGAATGAGGTATTGAACATAGGGAACTAACTAATAGTGATTTACTACATGTGTTTAATTTGTTAAGAAATAGCAAAACTTAATGCAGAGGGGGACCTAAAGTAGTAAGACCTATATTACTACAACGTGTGGATTGGTTTTTTTAAAACTTCTTAATATTAATTTCTTCATTACAATTAGAATTATTAATTTACCTACTGTACGTTGTTGCCCCCTCTTTATTAACATTCGCTATTTCCTATTGCTCATAGAATGATTTGAATTTGTTGCTTTTGGTGGTGTGTGTTGGCCATAACCCCCAGTTGGACTGTGGCGGAAAAAAAAAAATAACCCCAGGTATCGGGGTAATTCCGCCCACTGTGGCAAGCTTTATGGAAAAAACCATTTTAATTTAGTTTCCTAATTAAAGATTTCCAATTTTTAAAAATCACTAAAAGGATAGATTTATTTTACTGTAGTAATGCTATGGTTATTACAATTTACATTAATTCCTAACAAAAATTTTGCATGAAAATTCAATTTCCCCTTAAGTGGGTGGCGCGATTCCCCCCGGGTCTACCCTAAATGTGACTTCCCGAACCACCACCCCATGGCACAGGGACAGGCGGGCTACTTGCAAGGACAGGATCTGCTCAGCGGTATCAACCCATCCCACAGCAGCAGCCACGATCGACGTTGCTTAGATCTGTGTTATCTTGACGATAACCGTCGTACCCGCTAACACTAGGACCATTGGCCATATGTATTGAATGAAACCTATTTGAGGGTAGAGTAAATCGCGATTCACTATTCTCATTTCTGAATTGCAATTTCCAAAATTAAAACAGGTGAAACAGTTATGTTTAATGTGAAGGAAACAGTAACCTCAGACGTGATACAGAACGGACTCGTGTATGTTTTTAGAACATATTGTACTGCTGACACTGCCAATTAACCGAAGATGCAGTTATGAAGTCCATGCAAACTACAGAACCTAGGCAACAACAGTCCTGATTGCACCCGACCTCCGGTCACATCTGTTTACTCTGACCCAATTGGTTTTTTACCTACTTTACGGTTTGTTTGCCATAGCCGGAACTTCAATTTAAACTTTTTGCTCTGCTATTTGCATTTGGGCAGCGATGTACATTTCAATGGTGGACTGTGTTATATGTAGGGGAATTGTAACTTCACTCCTCCTGTATAAATATATACTATATAATATATATATATTATAATATACGGATAGTAATGAGTATATACTATATATATATATATATATATATATATACTATAAACCTTTTCAAATTAAAACTTAGAATTCACAAAAAGTACTTGCTCCATCCGGGACTCGAACCCGGAAGTCTCTCACTTTACCACCTAACACCACAGAGTCCCTTACTTTTTAAGGTTTCAATTGTTATTTGCATTTGGCCGTATCTGGTCCCTCCCATATACTTTATTATTTAAT
Organism: Homalodisca vitripennis; assembly: GCF_021130785.1. Lineage (NCBI taxonomy): Eukaryota > Metazoa > Arthropoda > Insecta > Hemiptera > Cicadellidae > Homalodisca > Homalodisca vitripennis. The sequence goes on from NW_025788594.1 coordinate 6,231, forward strand.
ATAACGTTATATAGCCATGTGCCGGTAGCGACACCTCACCCGGGAAAAGTGAGAGATACGGGTTCGAGTCCCGGAGGAGCAAAGTACTTTTTTGTGATTCAACGTTTATTGACAAATTATACTTAGGCTAATTGCCATTTTATAGATAAAATGAACTAATTGTGTATATATACTATGTTTGTGTGTATATTTATAATATATTATATAATGGGCTAGAGTGTTGTAATTGAAGAGAAAACAAACAGGCATACGCCTGACATTATGTGTATACCGAAACTAAAATTAACAGGAAAATAAAGAAGGAAAAACTAACTCCCTTGACTGTTCAAATAAAGTATACCTTGTATGAAATAATGTAACATGGCTAGTTGTGACTAAACCTGTTAATATTAAATACAAGCTTAAGTAAGTCCATTTCCTGAACCTTCAAATGAACGTCAGGGTAAATAAGCTTCTTATATCGAAAAACTTCTTATGTGAGGTTCTCCAGTAGTTTATACTAAACTTAGTTTTCTTCTTATTGGCTGTCTGGGTAAAACACACAGATGCCTAGAGCAGTAAACATGTAGATTATGAAAACCCACGTAGGGACTAATGGCGCTACCTACTAGCCTTTTCCTAATGTTAGGAAAAATATTTGGTTTATTTTTTAATGTCTAATGCACCGCACCTGAAAAAACTAGTCCGTCGTTTTTTATTTTTGTTCCTCTTAGGACAAGACAGCTGTAGAAATTAGCACATTATCCTTTAAAAGGACCTTTGTGCACTGCTTCGGAGTGAGGCAGTGGACACAGGAGACATTCTGGAATAGAGCTATGGTTGTGGGGGTAGGGTCCACCGTCCCTGATTGAGATCCATGAAGAAGAATTTTGGTGGGCATCAATCCTCAGTGTATTGTTCCCTCTCGGAAGGAAGGGGGGAAGCCAGCTCTGCAAGACCAGTCTTCTGCAGTCAAAGCAGGAAATTGTGGGCAATGTTAGTAATGGCTGGGGTAGCAAGAATCATATGACTATTAAAGGGAAAGCCCCACCAAACTCGGTTAGTGATGTGCCGCTCCTCAGTCGTCCTATAAGGTTGCCCATGGTTTTAAGTGGCACATCGAGGTTATTTGTTCTGTTGCCTAGAGTGGATTGAAACTGGAAGGTATAAACCAGCCAGAAGACAGTGAAACTCTCCTGGAGAGTAAACTAGTAGTTAGTTACAAAATCATCTTAATGTACAACGGTGTGAAGTCTAAGGGCAAACCTACGCAGTTCCCATTTATCGCAATTAATGTTAACTTATATGTCACACTATATCTGGCGGAACCAGAACTGCATAGTTTTATTTTTTATATTGCGTTTTTATATTGTCTAGTTCACCACAGAGATAATCGTATATTTTTATAAAAATCTATATAATTTTTGTTAAATGGTAAAGAATTATGTTATTTAACAAAGCTAAAAATAATTCAGTTTTGGTTTTTATTTTTTATGGAAAAGGGACAATTAAAATTATTTAAGGAACTAGATAAACAGAATGCATTGTTAGTATACCTATATAAATGTCATAGCTCTAAAAAAGCTCTAACGGTTTTTGAGATATGCGACATCCGAACTTAAAAAAATAATAAATTACGGGAAATTGCAATAAGGAAACCCTAAAATAGAACTAAGCATAGGCTTAGTTTAAAAATAAAATAAAATGGAAACTAAGAAGTAAATGTTACCTTTAATGTAAGCCCAGCAACCATATGGTGGGTATGTCCAGGGGTCCTTTTCGGACTCCTTGTCCTCAAGACTTCTTTTTGCAAAAGTCCTGTTTTTTCAGGTTCTGTTCGTCAGGCCTTTTTTTCCGCTCTACACATACGCGAATTCAAATAATCCAGACGATTTCATCGCTGACGTTTTTCAATTCACATTTATACGGCAATTTTACCCTAATAAGTTTTACAAAACCCACGCACATCTATTCATATTATAGTGTAAGAAACTAGCGGGTTAACATAGATGGTTGATTTGTTAGGGGCTTGATAATGTTCTGGCTCTTCCTTATCTTGTAAAGTTTTAATATCTAATACCTACTTTCTTTCTATTTCCCATTTCAAAACTACACCAAAAAAGACACATCTACATAAATTAGTAAACAATTTACTTTTACTCACTAAAACTTATTAAGTTCAACAAAACTATGTACATAAAACCTAAAAAAAAACCAACTTCAGAAAACAAACTGTGTTGGTATTTGTTAAACCACATAAAAAACAACATCGTTGTAGCTAAAGCCAACACAAGCCTGCCATCAATAACAACAATAAAAGAAAATTATAAACTGAGTAACGCTTTGTTACTGGTTTTCGGGCCGATTTAGGGACTGCCCATTAAGCTTTTTATCTCTACTTTTCAAAAGTCGTTCATAAAATACACAGCCTCGAGTATTATGGTAACATGTGATCGTATTTGTGCGGTATAAGCCAACTTCTTGGGCCTTGTGAGTTAAAAAATATACGGTGGAGTAACGGCGATAAACTAAGAAACTCAGGAGTGTTGATGTACCATTCCACAGAACAAGACGTGTCTCCCTACCTCCTCTGAATCAGTTAGGATCAAACTGAATATGGGTTATTAAATAATCGATTTTCAACGCCCTTTACAAATTCGTTAAACTTAAATAACAATCTAAGATCAGGAAGTTGTGTTCTGTGGAAAGTTCCCCTGACCGAACATTATTATATCTCCATCCACCATGATTGATAGGGCGGAACATTTTACGTTTAGAAGCTATAGATCAATAATCTGTGGAGAGAAATATGAAAAATATAACGTTGGAATATGGATAGGTGAGATTCTGGGTGTCTGTTATTGTTATTATCTTTTAATAATATGATTGACGCAGGTTGTATACACTGAACGGTCTAATTAACTAGAACTCCGCACACACCAAGAATCTTTGCATTTACTGGCAATCAAATTATTAAAATTGGTTAAGTTTACATGGCTTGAGGTGTACATTTGATCCTAAAAACCATAATATTACTTTTCAACTCATACAAGATATTTACCACTCTTGGAACTCAACTTAATTAATAGTTTCAGCATTGGCTAGAAAGATCAGGATTACAGATCTCAAAAACGTAGGCTGAATGTTTACATAATTATTTTGTATCACTGAACTAATGACAAATATTCGTGAAAAGTCCTGTTTATATTATTCGCAATCATATACATTATCAAAAACAAACTTCAAACCAAAAGAAATATTGATTCTCAAAAATATTCAGGAAAATGAAACAGAATATGATAAGGTCTGAACATCAAAAAATATAAAAATAATATCGGCCATTAAGAAAATAAAGATGCACACATCCCCGAGTCATTGCAGATGAAATATCAAAGTTATCTTGTCAATTAATATTTTAGACTGTTAATAATAATTTTATTAAATTATTAATTTACTACATTATTTTAAATTATTTTTATTTTATAATAACTTTATTATATTATAGCACAGTGGAAAATAACCAAGGCAAACCTTCTGAGTTAATGGCCGGTATTTACAATTTAGTGGAGAACTATAAGCTATATCAGGTAAGAAAATGTTTTATTCTTCATGCTTTGTGTTTAACGAGTTAGATTTCTAGTGTATATACCAGCGATAACAGTTATCTCTGATAGAGCAGGAATGGTAACAGACTTGTCCTCATCCACCTGCTCTAAATGAATAAGAAGTGTTTCAGTAAATGCAGCTTGTGCCCATATATAGGAAGATTATGGTTAGGTTATTATGTGGAGGTATTTTAAAACATGATCTCCTTTTAATGTACATTTCCTTTAAGTGTGAAACATACAAATGTTGTATTGGACCAAACCAAGGCAAGTAAGCACTACAATGACTTGTAATCGTATTTGATGAAGGAGGACTCCCCCTCCCCCCAATTTTTAGTTCTGTTTCCAATGTACAATATTTTGATTCAAAAGTGAGTTAATTAGCTGTTGTATAGATAGAATGCAACCAATATAAATTTAATTCCTTATTATTTTTAAGTGAACTTAATTTAAACACCATATTACATTTTTAAATGGGATAACAATTCTGAATAAACAAGCTTTCGAAATGAGAGTTACGTTTGGCAGCACAAGGCAAAGCCAGAGGTTAACCTCAATTCGGCAATCGTTAGCAATTTTGAATATTACGATTGCCTTCAATCTCACAATTCCAAATTACTGTATATGCTTTTAATTTGTAGCTTTGGATAATGCAAACAAACACGTCCTAACTACCACTGTACACATAGTGACATCGTTTTTTTTTATAACGAGAATTTCCACCATACCCATTAGTTAAGCAAAACTGTAATTAATTAGGTTCCAGCTTTTGATATATATACAAGGATACATGAGTTTTATTGATATCTTTGTCTCCAATTGCGTACCAGTAAGATTAAACGCCGGGGCGGCAAATCACGAATTTATGAACGTTAACCACAATACGTATTCTTAGCCTCACCCCTCCTTGAACAAAGAATTTATATATAGATCAGTACTTATGGGGTGCAAATGACAAATAACATGATTTTAGTGGTAATAATGATAAGTGGGTAAGTTCCAAAAGTTTTAATTGTTTCATTTTGTGATGCTGTGTCAGGATTTTAAATTTTGTTTTACATTGAATTATTATCTGCGGGGCCGGGACTTGATAGCAGCCTGATAACGTACCTGTTATCCTGGGGAAGTTCTTTCTCCGGGGCAATGGGTCCGTGATCTACACAGAGATATCGTTGTTCAGTAGGTCGGATTGCGTGAGTTGCGTTTACAAATGATGAATCAACCATCCCACTATTTTCAACCAACCCTATTTGAATATGTGTGTGTCGGGAGTGTTTCGAGTAGGGCAACTAAAGAGTTTACGTGTTAAAATAAACCAAAACCGTCTAAATTATCTCTTTTTATATTTTATTGAACATGGAAATTTTTTAAAAAAGAGTGTATGTGTTTCGTCGTGCAGGTCCGAGTGGTGGTTTTTTTAAACCGGGTAGAAACTTTGGAGTCCGTATTCGTTGTGAAAGACGACTTTTTTTGTTGCTGCTGCTCAGACTGTATCCCGCCAACACACTAATGTGAATGTGTTCTCTGATCCATCTATATATTTGAGTTTTTTCATGATTTATAATTAGTTTTGTATAACTTTACATACTTGCCTTTGCATTACATTTCAATTTATATATTTTTGATCAGCCCCTCAATGTATTTTAAATTTTACTGATAAGAACAATCTCGAGGGATGTTTTTTCTTTTATTGAGGCACTCGTAATTAATTTTTTTTCTCGAATATTAAAGAAAAACATTTAATTTTTATAAAAATTCTGCTCATTTCTGCCTCTGAATTATTTTTCATTTACATTTGCAAAGATGGCGGCGCAACCGGTGACTGTCATCACGAGGGTTCAATCAGTGGCCACAAAAGGTTCACGATGACGCCTAGACGGTGGATAGTAGAACATGGATGATAAATTACTGAAAAGTTATTTAATTTTTCATTTTTCTAGAACTTCGTAATTTCTCATTTCCCACCCCATCAAACCTTATACTTTTTTGGTTCTATATACGACGATTCCAATAAGTTTTTAACGCAAAAACCTCGTATTTTTTTTTTCCGCCCCCGGGCCGTTAATATAGAATAATTACCGTCATTTGCAGAACTAAGAGTAAAATCATATACAAGAAGCCCTAAATGAAGGAATACCTATACAAAAAGATTTAACCACTGACAATAAAAATAAATGGTAAGCTTAACTTTTAGTATAATGCACTATAAATAAAAATTTTCTTTCTGCCCTTCAGCCAAAATCGTTTT
>NW_025788595.1:0-10629 GCF_021130785.1 Homalodisca vitripennis
TTTAAATAAGTTTTTATTGACTAAATCATGGTTTTTTTGTGTGGTTTTGTACATGCATACCACCTGCCTGACTCCCATTTTTTCGCCTGCATGCAGAAAACCTTCATTATGCTACAAACCCAAATACAACTATCCAACAAAAAATTATTAATTATTATACAATTATTATATAAATTATTATTAGTAATTATTATACAATTATACAATATAACGAGTGTGTATGTTTCTCTAGAAGTTTTTTGATATTGTTAGGCTTGGGCAATACTCAGACAGAAACAATCTGATTTTTTGTACTGGGCAGAGCCAGAAAGCCAGCTGTTTTGTGTTTTGGTTTACTTCTCTAGCCCTTGTTTTGTTTGGTCAGTAAACACAGTGTGTTAATTTTTGAAGTTTGCTTTTATTTTTCAGTAGAAAAGGTCACAAACTAATAAATAGTGAATTGATATTAGTATTGTATATGTTAGAGGGGGAAGTGTTTGAAGGACGGTGCTGTCTTCTTTGATTTGTTTTTCTGAAGGTAGACCAGATTTGTTTTTGAAGAATTTTGGTGGTGAGCTTAAATGAATTTTTGTATTGTTAGTGAAAATGGCACCGATTAAAACATTCTACTAATTCAGAAAAGTGCTAGAACGTAAGAGTAACAAAAAACTGAAAAGCTGCTTTAGCCAGCCAGTAAAAGATGGGGGCAAGTGGAAAAAAAACTTTATAGGCCTACCATCATCCTGTGATGAATTCTAACCCTGTTTACCCAGTACTGTCTAAAACATCTGAGAATAAGAGTGATTTAATTAGGTCCTACAAAAATCATTAGGCCCTCACCTACTATTCAGAGTAAATGATGATAAACACTAGCTTTTAACTAGGCGTAACTCGGAAGTTTAGCTGCGAGGAATAACACACCGCCAGCCATTCACGGCAGTACGCATAACACACCGAGTACGCAGTGGTTGACATTAGGTGTTTGAAGCCTCTTGTTACTACCTAGCTTGCCCTCTATGGCTTTCAACAAAATTTAGTTTTGAAGACATTCAGACCAACGTGGGTTTGCAATAACAACTTCACGATTTCATGTAGTACTTTGCGAAGAATTAAAAGCTTCTTCTTTTACTTCTGATACAATTGATGAATCTAACAACTTTTGATGTAAAACCGTATAGTTGTGAAAAGTTTTTTACAGCATTATGGGAAAAGGTTATGCTGCTGTCTAGAGCAGTTTTGTATGATATATGAACAGTCGCACTATTTTGAGTAGCAAAACATTTCACAAGCCACGCTTCAGTTGTAGCAAATACTGCCATTGATGTCTCCCAGTCAAAGTAATCTTGAACATGGCTCCGAAAAATGAAGGATGCCGTGAAGTATAACAAAGAAATGGATTTGTAACTAGGTAACTGACGATTCTGTCATTGATCTCGGTTGTAAGCCTTACGATTGGGATCGTGGCACAAGAGAAGTGCCATAACATCCAAGTTATGGCATTGGATGTGTGATAGAGCTACAAACTGGCCTAGTCCCCCGTAGACTAGTTGCGTTACTGTCAAAGTATGGTCAGGTGTGTGAAATACTAAGACAGAGTTAGGTGAGAGATTCTCCAAGAATATAATATTTGGTTTAGATGGACCATAAAGACTTGAGTGCTACAAAACTATGATGGGGTCAAAGGTCCCCCAGCAATGGAAAATAAAAAACAAAAGCTGCGGAAATCCTTTGGCAGAGATTCTTTGACCTTATAACATTTCGTTATGTCACTATTTTTGTCGACGGTGGGATTCTTCTGTATTTGGTCAACCCGCTCCAGAGGCCTTCATAATTTATGGAAATGAGTTAGTCCCTAACAAAAGAAGAATGTGTTAACCACGTTGCCAAACGCCTTGGGACTGGGCTTCGCAATATTATTAACGACATGTCGTGGCTAAAGGTATAACCCTTGGTGTGCAAAGGCTAACGGAATGCTCAAGGAAACAACAATTATAAAACTGACAAAATATTTACAAGAATAGCATCCTTTAGGAATAAAGATGACATTTTCTAACATGAAAAAGTGACATACTTGCCACTTTTTACATCATTGTACATCCACAGATGAAGACGCCTCTGCCACTCAAAATGTCCTGATGGAGAGAAAGAGCTTTGGTGTTTTTAACAAAAGGGCGCAAGCAACAAACGTTACCACCTGGTCCGCAGTAAGGACAACTTGGGTACTGCCATCACGCCAACAGGTTCTCAGACACATCTTTCCTGTTTACCAAAGTTAGTGGCATAAGGATTTGTTGTAAAAGATGTGATAAAAGGAAGGACCCAAAATGCAAATGAGAGTTTTGCATGGTGACCATATGGAAAAAGTGTCCTAAAACAAGAAACCGTTTTCGAAAAAGACTCTTGAGTGCGCAGTAGCTGAGGCGTGTTTCACAGTTTAATTTTGGAAACTTCTGTATTTTCATTGAGCATGAGTGCTAGCTGGAGTCTCGTCCTGGAAGGTGATCAGTGGTAGAATAATAAATATCAGAGACAAAAAGAGAGTTATCTAGCACTGGTGCGCAAAGAACAATCACCTGCATTAGCAAGAGATATCGAAGGAATTTGAAGCTGAAGAAGCAGAGACTAGAAGACAAGAAGAAAGAAGAAAGAAGGGCCTACCTTATGGAGCAGGCGGAGACGTTCTAGGAACTTAGTAGATCGCTTATAAGTAAGTGTTTAAACTAAATAAAATGTAAGAATTGTGTCAAGCTTTTGTTTTTTTGGGACTTTCCGAAAGTTTTAAATTTCTCTGTATTTTTTGTTTTTGCGTCCGCAGGAAACACTCTAACTTTTTTATTTGTTACATATATCAACTTGAAATTTTTTATGTACTCCTCCTAGATACATTTATCTACACACTGTAGCATGGAAATTTAACAAAAATACTACAAATTAACCCCACTAAAAAAATCTTTATTGAAAATATTTTTTTTTAAAAACCTGACTTTTTTGAGGAAAAAAATTTTTTATGGTAATGAAATAACCTGAATTTATTAAAAACTATGCTACAGTGTGTAGGTAATTTGCTTACCCTACAATTAAAAAATAAGAAATACTTAATTTATCTATAATGACTAAAATAAAACTAGAGCTGTTTCCCGTGAAAACAAAAAAAAACTGCTCTCCACTCTCCCCCCCCTAAGGCAATTGTGGGGGGGAAAGAAAGTTTTTTTCATTGAAATTTTTTTTACAAAACTAACCAGGTTATAATAAAATAGTCAAATTAAAAAAAACAATTATAATTAAGGGGGAAAACTTTTGGTGGTTAGTTTGTGGGGATAAAGTGTGGCCCCATTTATTGGATTTTATGTCAAATGAACTGAAAAATTGAATAAAACACAACCCAGACCTGTAAAGACCACCCATTTATGGAAAAAAAAAAGTTAAACCAAAATAATCAGACTAGGAAAATTGCAAAATATGCAAAATTCGTCGGGCGTAACTTTAATTTTCAATAAACAAACACAAATTAAAAAACAAATGTTTAATTAAATCAAAACATACGTAGAAATAAGAAAATGGTAATATATGTTTATTTAAAATGAACATTCTTAGGAAAAACTAAACATTTTTAATTGCTGATCTTTGCTATAAATCTTTAATTAAAATTTCTGCTAGCCTTAGCTCGCTAACATAAGCGTTTCCGGTTTACTACTACAACGGAAACATACAAGTAATCCAAACAACCGAACATCTTCATCAAATTTCGACATTTTAATAATATATATGCCACACACGAAGCAAACAATTAATCAAACAACCGAGCATCTTCATAAATTTCTACAATTTATAATATATATGCACAACGAAGTCATACAAGTAATCAAACAACCGAATATCCTTCATAAACTGCATTTATAATATATATGCAGCAACCGAAGCATACAAGTAATCAAACAACCGAGCATCTTCATAAATTTGACGACATTTATAATATATATGCAACACCGAAGCAATACAAGTAATCAAACAACCGAGCTATCTTCAAATAATATTCTCTACATTTATAATATATATGGCACAACGAAACATACAAGTAATCAAACCAGAACCGAACATCTTCAATAAATTTCTACATTTATAATATATATTGCACAACCGAAGCATACAAGTAATCAAACAACCGAACATCTTCATAAATTTCTACATTTAATAAATATATATAGCACACCCACGAAGCCATACAAGTAATCAAACAACCGAACATCTTTCCATAAATTTCTACATTTATAATATATATGCCAACAACGAAGCATACAAGTAATCAAACAACCGAATATCTTCATAATATTTCTACATTTATAATATATATGCACAACGAAACATACAAGTAATCAAACAACCGAACATCTTCATAGAATTTTCTACATTTATAATATATATGCATCCAACGAAAACATGACAAGTAAATCCATCAAACAACCCGAACATCTTTCATAAATTTCGACATATATAATATATATGACACACCGGAAGCATACAAGTAATCAAACAACCGATCATCTACCCCCAGCTTCCATAAGTTTTTAAATTTCTACATTTATAATATATATGCACAACGAAACATCACAAGTGAATCAAACCAACGCGAACATCTTCATACAATTTTCGACATTTTATAATATATATGCCACACCGAAGCATACAAGTAATCAAACAACCGAGCCATCTTCATAAATTTTCTACATTTATAATATATATGCACACCGAAGCATACAAGTAATCAAACAACGCGAATATCTTCATAAACTGCATTTATAATATAACTTATGCACACCGCAAACATGCAAAAAATCAAAGTTCCAAAACAATAATTCTTCACCAACCTTTCATATTTATAACCTATTTTACATATTAATATAACCTATTACTCAAGACTAACTTCATTTTTTAAATGTTCACTAGATGTCCATTTACCTGTTTTTTTCTTACGTTGTGTTATCAGAGTTCTATATTCTATAGTTGGTTAATTTTCTTTAGAAATTTGAAATTTTTTATATTGTGGACGACAATAACCTATTAAGACGGAGTGTGGACCTTCTGGTAAGTGGCTTTATTATATGAAAACAATAAACAAACACACGTCAGTAGCCGTGACGTCAGTGAGGGTCTTTGCTGAACACGGACGCGACGCACGTCCTCAAGTCCTCACAGGACTGCACGGTCCATGGAACAGGTACGAGCCCTCAGTTCGCCAGAAACGGTGCGTGGCGCCGAACTACGGGTAACCTAGTGGTTCAACTGGACATTTTCCCCTCACAAACAAACGTCCTTTGGGCGGAGTGAAGTCGGCTAGAATACTTCAAGACTTCAATAAATCGCCAGCTCCGTTGTCCTGTTTCCGAAACATCAGTTTTACAATCGATTCCCAGAAGCAAGGCCAAAAATATACCAGTAATTGCTCCATTATCAATTTTTACAGAGCCTTTTGCATAGAATCCTTTTAAGAAACTTGGGTTGTTGACTCATGCCCAAGTTCTCTACATTTTCAAAAATAACAACTTTGTTTCTGTAATGCCTGAAATGTACTGGCCGAGACATTCATCTCGATATGAAATGAGGCCAAAGAAAACTACCGGACTTGGTAAACACAGAACGGTAGTTTACGAAAATCTGAATCTGCCCTCGACAGTCATGTAATTCACTTCGATCAACGACCCGTGCCAACAATAAAAAATCGTATTGAAACGCTTATTAGGGTTTGACAAGGCCATTTTATAATGATTACCGGAATTATGGGAATTATCACTGAGAAATCGCCCAATCAAGTGAGATTGAGTTTTTGGCCCTGTAAATAGGAAAAATTGGCCAAATAGGATTAAGAATTGCATTAATGTTGAATATGTACGTTGGAGTGTGAAAACATGTGGTGCGAATGTTTCACAATTTTTAGCTCTCATCTCTAATTTTTCACTTATGCGAAACGTGTAAATCATGGTCTCCTGCAATCAAACTTGTACCTTAGATTGGTATTCATCAGTGGCGCAGTGCTGTCCGTTGATAGTTCATGATGATCTGAAACGTATCATGTCCTATATGATACAGATAATGTTTAAAATGTCTTGGATAAGGTATGTACCATTGACTTGACCTGGAATTACTTAACTTTAAATTTATACTTTGATTGTGGGAAAGAACTTTGCGATAAAATTATGAAGATATAGCCTAGCTACAACTAACACAAACGGCCCTAGACATGTTAAGGATATATACTTTGTTTTGAAGGTTATTTTTTACGATGGAAGGAGTGAACAACAAGAAAATCAGTAACAACACTACGTTTTTCCGAGATCCTGCAACTCGTGATCCTCTTTCTTTCAGGTAAAGAACTAACCTAATACATAATTACAAACTAGGTTAAAATAAACGAAATCATTACCAAAGCGTTGTGGTACGCCTAAGTTCAGGAATCCAACACCACCAACGTTGTTTGCCGAACTTCACTAACTCTAAGAAAACATGGCACTTAGTAAAAATCTATAACCACAACACCACAATCCCATCAAAACTGAACCTACAGAATACAGTGTCACAAATCACGTCCCTGCATTCCGTCTACTAGACCATCTACCCTGCAGATCTCGAAACGTAGTGTTGCTGATTTCTTGTTTCACTGAACAATGGCAAATGTCCCTAAAAATCCTGTTATCCTTCACAAGGATATTATAGTAATCCCAAACATGCATATACAACTGTGGGATTTTAATAATAAAAACTTCATACTTGTTATCTAATTTATTTCAGTAAAATATGCTTTACCCAAGAATAAACATACAACATTCAAGACTATACATCATTTTTAGCGAAGCAAGGGTACTCAAAAGAGATAAGATTAGTCTAAAGAAATCACTTTGTATTTTTTTACAAATTTTCGTTCGTTTTTGGAATCTTGTCCCCAACATTATTAATGTCTTCTACTTCTCCAAACGGTTTGGTAGCTTGTTTACCAATGAGGTAGTAGCTGGCAGCATACTTTTATGGCACCACTTTTGTTACCATGAGGTAATATATTTTTGTGCTGGAGTATCCTTTCAGACCTGAAACGTTTGTTGATACGTTTTTGTACCTCACATTTATCACGAGGAATATTTTGTGTAGTATTTTGGCTATCACAATTACATCAGTTTCGAAGTTTTTAGTGTGGGAATCAAAACTTCGACGGTCTGGGCATTTTTAAATGCTCTAACCCATTTAGTAGACCAGTGTCGCTGTTCATAAAACTTTCACAATGCAACGTTCATCATTCTACAATAGTCATTCAACCTGGGGTTCACTTTCAGCAAAGTGAATCATGGGGGGATTAGGTATCAGAACGTTGTTTCAACAAAATGCAGAAATCCACAGAGTGGACTCACCAGAGCTCACTCCAGTGTTACCAACTTAACGTTCTAAAAATACAAAACCCGTTGTCATAAAACCGTTCTCATCAATGATGTTAGTTCGTTCTTTAAATTATTGAATCGTATTTTTGGACGTATATACAACAAAAGCAAATAGATTTTAAAAATGAAAATTAGTTCAAATTAAAAAGTCATAATACACCTTAATAAGAATGGTAATACTCGAAAGGTATGTAGTAGAATATGTTACTAGCATGCGTGCAGCTGGGTTTATAATGCTAGTGCGCCTTTTATGCGTAAATAGAAATTAGTATACTAGATACAAGAAGGAAAAGTGCGACCTTGTTTTTCCCAATTAAGTAATTGGAATTTGGGAGCAATTTAATTCCCCTACTATTGTTGGAGGTTAGATTGGGCATCATATGGTATGGTATTACGTAATTGGCAACTAACCTTGGGGAAATCCCCCTAGCCAATTTCATAGTACGGCATTTCCATAGAACCAACAATGGTCAGTAGATTTGACCGGAATTTTCCTCGGGCATTAACAAGATAAAATTTATTTTGTTCAGTGATAAAAAAAAAAAATCAATAATACACTCACATTTCGAGATATTGCAATTTAATTATTTTCTTAACTTAAACGCGCTGGGTTAATCTATTTAAATTTAAAAGCAGTAAAGTAATATTGTGACACGCGTTTGTTCATAAATAAAATTTATCTCTCAACATGCAATTAATATAGACAAATACCTCTCATTATTATAAATCTGAACTTAAATACAGATCACAATAGACCCTGCTCGTAGACAACCAACCCAACTGTCAATTGACGATGTAACCAATAGTAAATGGCGGTTGTCACAGCAGAGACTAATGGTGACGAAGTAGGGAACGTGGCCTGTTATTCATTATTGGGTTCGTTTTAGAAGAAGTTCATAAAACTATTACTGTGACTTCGCATTGGAGTATTTGAACCCTAACTATTTTTTATTCTTTAAGTTTACTTTTATTCCTAATAACATGATGAAATTTGAAAGTTCCCTTGATTGTTTCCTTTCACGAGTAAATTATTCAACCAATTGTATTGAAACTTTACATTCTTACGAGGGTTGCTTAGGAAAAGATATAGCCCTATTCTAATTTCGAAACAACCCCTCAAGGCTACGCCTCACAGGTCTTTAAAATAGCGAAAAATTCCTATCTTGGTCTCTAAAGATGTGAAATATTAATTGAAAGAGCCTGTTCCAAATGTAATCATCTGTTCTGTGTATGGCCATAAAACAAATATACTGTTCTATGATAGCACAATCAAAGTTTTTAGTTAATTTATTAACAATTTTCAAGATCGTTAACATTTATAGTGCGTAAATTCTCTAAGCATTAAACCATTAATTTTTCACGTCTTTAGATTCTCTTTTTTCCCTCTATGTTTGTGTATGTATTATGCCCTCTTTATTTTCCTGATCTGAACTATGCAACCAATTTTGTGTTGTTATCTTTAGTATTTATTATAATGCATTTAGAATCTATATAATTCTCTCTTTCCGTTGTAAAATAATTATATTTCCAGCGATTCGATAAGTACTCTACCTTAGATATCAGAATTTGACTCCAAAGACTCCCGTTTGGAAGCAAAAGTTAGAGCTATAAAAGTTTCTTGAACTGTGTTTTTATACTATTGTAGCCAATTCCAGGTTCTAGATGTTGTAAAAAGTTAACAATATTTTCAGTCTATAAAGAAACAAACAAGTACCCATTGTTATGGTATTTTTAACTGATGATGTTTAGCAAATATTTATAAGTTAGATATAAAGAGACAAAGTTACTATCTAACTTTTACTATACATACCTTGGTCTTTGATAAAAGACCACTTTTGACAGAATTAAGCCTCTCTGATTTGTGATTTATATTTTCTCAATCGGGGAAAACTAGGTTAAAATCAAACTATGGAACAAAAAATCCTAAGTACATACATTATAATGACCGCAAATACACAACTTTTTTAACAATATTATTCTTGATTGTGGCAAGAAGGCAAAGTCAACATTAGCTTCGAACCAGAAGTGCACATACAGGTGCAAACCGTACTAAATTGCGGATGAAGCCGCGGGTAACTGCTAGTATTATATAAACAAAGAGTAGTTTAGAGGTTAGGTCGGTGTCTTCGCGTTTCACACTTCGGTGTTTGTCAGTTGACGGTAACCCAATATTGTAAATTGCGAAGTCGACAATATATGACAGTTTTTATCACAATTATTATGATACTTCAACAACATTCCAGGATGCTAAGATCTTTCTATTAACAACATATCGATGGTTGATCCGAGGAAGGGACCATAAGGGCCATGGCCCCCTCTGAGATTTGAATAAACTTTGAGTATGAATAGATTTCTTTCTAAACATTGTACTTTTTGGCGTACAAAATGCATAACTCAGATAACTAAAATAATGGTAATGATAAACTACAACTCAGATGCCCTTCTCCGAAAACCAGGGTTGGATCCGCCCATGCATCATATAATACAAAATGTACTTCTCTATTTTTGACACATGCCTGTCAGTAAACTGTCAATTCCTTGTGCAACTTACATAAAAACTTAAAACGTCAGCGTATCAATTTGCAAGTCTTGTCTGCCAATGTTTGACACCAGCTGAAGCAGTTTTCACACTTGGAGTTATTGCCATGTTAATTAAGTCAGGAGGCAGACACTTCGAGGACATTCAAGCAGTTGCAGAATCACTTGTCTTTGTTACTACAGAGTGAGAGCTGACTTCTCAGAATCGTTATCTACAGCGTGGCTTTATCTTCTCAATAACTTATTTATTGCTTGGAAAGGATGAGATGTACAAATAATAATCATTACTCTGAAGATATGTACCCTGTGAAAAAACCTTTTAGTGCTGACATGAATAATGGTTACAAGAAAATACTCCTATTCACGCTATGCGTATATTCATCGCTAAGATTGCAACATAAAATTTTGCGTACCACCCAACCCAACAGTTTCTGGCATTCTGGGGCACTCGTTGATTAAAAAAAATATATAAAAAGAAGTGTCTCTGGAGTTTTAATCTTCTGTTTCAAGAGCGTACTATTTTGAGATTTTAATATTAACCATACGTTTTTATTTTTAGTCTTGTAGGTTTCCGTTTTTAATCGAAATGATTGCTAAGTTTTAAATATTGGTACAAATAATAAAATCCATTTTGGTATCATAAAGATTAAAAAGAGTTTGAAAAAAAACCTCATAAAAAATTCACATCTTT
>NW_025788596.1:0-10385 GCF_021130785.1 Homalodisca vitripennis
GCGCTTGTAAATCATCTATACTTAATACAACCACACGAGCAAAATCCGATAAAAAGCGATAAAATTCAATCATCAGTGTATCTGGTAAAACACATCACACACCACTACACACACACCACACACACAGTCAATGAAATATAAAAAGCAATAGTTTAAGCAATTGGAGTAAGGCCGTACATTCCCTCATTCTAAAGACTCAAATAGATTTGACCTTATCAGTATTTACGTTATTTGAATTAAGCAGTTGCAAATCAAAATAGGCATGTTTCCCATGCGCTTTTTAAAGGCTTTCGCAATCCTAAAAGTTCGGACAAGGTTCGATTTTTAAGCAAGTTTTTATATTCCATGAACCGAGGCCTGACCTTTGCGTGTTATCCACGAATAAAATACAAAAACAACACTAAAATTTTCAAATTTGTAAATGTCATCTTCAGTGGAGAATTATTGTGATACTTCAATATATTCAGATTGAAAATCAATACAAAAGATATAGACAAATACAAATTTTTTGGATCGAGGAGTAATGAAAAACATTTCCGTTTGGATCTATCTTACTTGTGAACATATATCTCCAAACGATAACAATAAGGAATAAGCACGACCGCCAAAAACGAATATGATGAGTGTGAAAAACTGATGTCCCATCTTCAAACGAATGCCACGCTGGCGGATCTGTTTGTCGAATCGTGTCGGCACACAGAGTCCAGCTGGAGAAAATTAACTCTATTTATAAAATATAATTGAGGGTTAATTGATTGGCACTCTTCTTCATTTCAGAGAGGACTATTTTCGTGTACCCTGAACTGCTCAGTACGTCCCACCCATTGAAAACGATGATGCCCAATACTTTGGACACGGGGCTATAAATATCCCATGGAGTATATTTTCCAAACCCCCCATGGAATACCAGACCTTCACACTCCAGGCTGGTCAGAGTCCAACCAAATTTAGTGTGCACAGGTCTAAACTCGGATTATAATTTTCCCGTTTGATGTGAACTCTATAAAAATTTTTATCTTGGCATCTTTCATAAATAAATTAAACACTTGAAGGCGGGTTCCATCGGCGTCGGAATGGATGTTTAAATTCTTTAAAAAGGAGTGTACTTTTACCAGTATGTATATTAAAAGAAATTTGACTTCTGTATTTCATTTTAGATCATAAAATACATGCCACTCGCTCGTGAATCTGTAAATTATGCCAGTATACTAATAAAATATATTCTATTTTAAAAGTATGAACCTTCACCTGGTGAAAAGAAGACATCTTTTGTCTTTAAATTTTACTTCCTCGGCAGTTATATTTAAAATGCGCCTACTTTTTTTATTAGGAAAGTCTCCAGGGAAGTTTATCTTATGACTATTTAAATGAAAACAATAGGTGACTGCACCACCTTAACACACACTCAGTATAAAAACATAACTATAATAATTAATTACAGATTAGTTCAATTATTTAAGCTCTAACCACTTGGTACTCCAAAGATATGTACAGGTTGTTGCGTATTAGTCACTGATTTTTTCCCAATATAAGATTGTAACCTTAACTTGTTTGTATTTATACAATGTTAACGCATATTAATTTACTCTGTCTATACTTATTCCTGGTTGTTTAATCTGGCCAAAAGTTCAATCCGATCAAGACAATACAGTTGGGAGGGAGAAGTAAAGTGTTAAAAAAACTACTGACATTAGGTGTTGTCTAAGGCAAAATATGACCGCAGAACACTTGATGTGTTTAGCCTTCCCGTCTGCAACGTGTTGAAGGTCATTATTGACTTAGCAGATGCTGTTTGTTTGCCGGAGGTATTCACTTTGGCAACTCGATATATGCATTCCATTTAGCGGTATGCAAGATAAGTGCAAAATCATTAAACTATTATTTAATTGTTAAAATTTGAATGGCTTCCTCGAGGTAGTTTAGATATAAAACCAGACAAACAAGAATTAATATAGACAATTAATTGCTATTATTTCTGATACTTTTTGTACATTACCAACGAATCACAGTTACTCTGATCATTTCTTAACCGAACTGTAACAAAAATTGTTACAGGTTACTCGGCAGTAACTATAAGTAACACTATACTATACATATAATGGTACGTGTATATACGTGCGTGAGCGTACAACACGGCCCTTATTTTCACGAGTTTGAAGTAACTGTACATGAGAATTTTCGTTTTCAAAGTTTGGTTTCAACATATACGAGTAATTGTGTGGTTATAGGTCCATTTCGAGGATCTAACGTCGAAGGTTTTTGGGATACTTCAATTAGTAGCATAACTTATATTGGTCATAGAAGAATGCAAAGCAAATATAGTTCTTATGTCCGACCGGTTTTGGTGGTTTTATAGCTAAAAATGGGAGTATAAGAGAATTCAAACATACCGCTTCGAGGAAAGGCAATAAATCGACGACGACTCATATTTCAAAATAGCGCATTTAGGAACTTATTAATAGGAGACAAGTTAAAATTTGATTTATGTTACAAATACATGTTTTAGGTTTATAACTCGTTTTAACTGATCTAGGGCGATGGTCGTCGTTGGTCATTAAATGGGCTGGAACTAAAGGTTAATCGTTTTACTCAGTTTATATCATTTAGCATCTACTCTCTTCTTTGCTGTTATAATAATTTTGCCATTTTGATCATTTAATTCAATTCAAATGCCACGAAGTTGCTTACAAATCCAAAAAACCCTTTACAGGTTTAAAGCGGCATTACTATTGTTCTACTAAGTTAACAATTAGTATTATATACAGAAGCGTTTAAAATTTAAAATTGTGTGAATATTAACAAAGCGTACATCTTGCATACTGGTTTTTTTAAGACAATATTTAATAGTTAGTGTAAAAAGTACTTGAATAACTTGTATTACATAAATCAAGTATTCCGAACACAAAAAAGCATCGATGGCAAATTAAAATATGCCTTTCATTTATTCAGTAGATCTATATAATAAATAGTATATAGTTACTTAAAAACCCATACAATCTCCACAATCTTCTTCAAAACATCATGGAACTTTATATACACCTCTGTGTTACCTTATTGAGAAACACAAGCAGTTGGGCACTAAGAATCTATTTTCCCTTTCTGATTTTAAAAATTCCTCACATGCCACTAATGCGTCTAAGGTTACCAAAAAAATGGCTGAAAGAATTTAAAAAAAACTACTACTCAAGTCTTATTAACATGATATTGTCCAATAACAATTATAATTCTATCGTAGTGGGTCACTTAACAGTTGAGGTTTTAGAAGTAAAATTGGTGCAATCTAACCAAATGTACAATCTCAGGAATGCATGAACATGCCATTGAAAAAAGGTATTGGATCTAATGTAGTTCAACTGGCTAGTAATAACTGAACGGTACGAAGCTGCGGGAAGACCAACTACTAGCCTGTTTTTTATAGGAGCCCATCCCAATGAACGTCATAACGTCTGACCTACAAGACAAATCTATATTTAACAATAAATTGGCGACTTATTGTGAAATCGGTGGTAACTTCCTATGGAACAAAAATGTTTAACTGAGGACAATGTCTTGGAAAGCCAATGGGGTGTATAAAGCCCCGAGGATCTAAACTGTGTTCCACACGTATGTTCTTGAACGTCTTAGGAATTTAAACCTTCTATTGAACATAGTATCACGATGTAATTATTGAGCGCCTGTTTCTTACAAATAGTACAGTTCTCAGGGAGTTCCTCTCCCCAATTACCCTGCAGGTTTTATAAAAAATTGCGCTTAAATAAATGTTTGTAGACGATTAGAAGTTACCGGTAGTTTTTATTCCAACGCAATTTCCAATTAAACAACAGGCACGTCATAGGCATGTCCCTATGTAAATGGCATAACAAACACGTCTGAAAAATAAGTAATGTATTCTTTGGAAGATTATAAATCTCTTGATCCATTTAAGACAAATTTTACTTTAATTTTAACGATCACGTATTAGGACTTTGAAACTGGAAAGTGCAGCAGTTTTATGTAGATACCCATTGAAATGCACAGAATTTCTCTGCAACACTCAATAATATTTTAATGAATGGCAACAAAAGTTTCAGATAACAACGAACTATTTTAGAGCTAGAGAGGAGAAATAACGTGAAGTTCCCCCTGAAATAGGAGAAAAAGTGCATGATTTAGTAAAAGTGATGTTGATTACAGCCTCTTATTATTATAAATATGATGTATAGAAACCCCACGATAATTTTTAATCGAGATGAGGAACTTCAATGAAAATAAATTATTTTCAGGGTTTATTATTAAGAGAGGTTTCACAAAGTCTAAAAATTCTTCTTTAGTAAATTTTGCTAGTGTAGTAGCGTTTACTTAGTAGTCCCGGATGCAGGGAGCATTGCTTTTCTCTTGGGATCATAAGGAGCGTGTATTACAAATTTTATCGTTCTAAGCCATTGTGAATTTGGAGAAGCAAATATTTAGGCCTCTTCAGAGGTGTTTCAAACCCTATATTAACAATTAATTGATGGGTGGTTAATCTGAAAGACAAAACGTTTGTTTTTCTACATAGGTGTGCATATTTCATGTTTCTCTAGAGTCATCGGGGATGGTTGAGAAAACAAACATATGAGGTTCTTCCAGAGGTTTAACAACCTCATTTCAACCCTTACGGGTTGGTTGATCTTCGTAAAACATGTTTTATTTGTCTGTTGTGAGCATCAGACACGTGAAATGTCAAATAGTTTCTCTCTAGGACATCGTGGAAGTTGTAAAACAAAACATAGCTCTTCTAGAGATTTTAATCCCATTTTAACTCCCTATGGACGTTTTAGAGCCTTTATAACAAATTCTTTAGTTTTTCTATTTTTATACCCAAATGAGGCGTGTGCTATATTTCAACTTTCTGGTGTATTCAGTGAAGTTTTGAAAAATTAAGATGAGTGACTGAATGAAAGAAATGCCTGGAACAAAACACCATTTAGTTCTTAATGTGCTAGTTAGCTTTAACATAGTTATAACAGCAGTAATATTATCTAACTTTATAGATATGGCAGCAGTGACGGATTTAAGACCATTTAATGTAATTTGGATTATTCGAAATCAGTTGCCTTTGATATACTGAGACGCGTATATTTACAGTACACAGTTAAATGAATAAAGACTTATAGACTGGGAAACTGATATGAGGACCTCAAATACTTGGATAAGTCCCCCTCTGCTCCCTGCTAAAGGAAGAAAAGGGTATCTGAAATCTGGCCTAATTTTTTGAGCTAGGCTTACTTTGTAACCTCCTTTTGCTCATTGCCAAGCAGTAGATTTTAAATATTAAGTTTCTGGTTTTTTGAGGCAACTTTGATAATATTATGTATCCAGAATTCTAAAAATATAGATTATGAAGTAAAAAAATTCATTTATCATTTAAATAGCTTGTAGTTACATAAGTTGTACCTGTAAGCGATACTAAGCCAAAAAAGCGTATCTGCCACATACGGGTTTTTGGGCTTCTTGTTTTTCTATGCGATTTCAAAAACAGCATGATTGTAGGGCTAAACAACATGTAACAAGTCCACATAATAATATCTAGTGTTAGTTTTAAAAATGATAAAATGAGACTGTCTAATTACTATGATGACAAAGAGTTACACACATTTTTTAGAAATTTACATGAATATTGTCTATACAACTCAGACAATGGTCATGTTCTGTGATTATGATCAGGCTCCTCACTCACAGCTAGATCAACCCAAAAGCCATGTCTGTTTCTGGGCAGGCATCAAAGGCACAGTTTTTTTTAATACTGTCTTTGTTTCTTTTCTTTGTTCACACCTCTGGGGCTGGATCTTGTATTTGGTTTTGGAACTTCTCTCTTCTTCGTAAATCCTGCTTTTAAAAAGGACAAATGAAAGACTTCCCCACTGAATGATTTTTCTGTAGAACATGTCAAAAGATCCTCTTTGGCAAAAAAACATGAACCATTTTCAACTAAGATAATGACGATGAACTTTATGCATAATTTAAATACAGTGAAGAATAGTTAAATTCTGGTGGAAAAAGTCCTGGATGCTGCCATGCTCTTTTACAGTAACCATTCCAGAGTTACAAGCTTTGACAGCATCATTGAAGTCTGTCAAAATTCATAATTTTTTCCTTTTTGACTTTATCTGAAACAATACAAAAATTTAAAATTGAATAACAAAAGGAAAAAAGAAACAAATAAAAAGCCTGCGCCGAAAGTGGAAACGTAAAAGATTACTTAATTTAATAACATTTACATTAAAAAAGTAAGGAGGTACTTGTAATATAATAGGTTCTAAATTCAAATTTATCATTGCTTACCTGTTTTATTAACTATGGTGATGGAAATGGTCTGCAGACAAAATTGTATGTCCTGTCTCTAGATAGTTTTAAAAACAATCTCATTAGCTTCAAATATCATTTGAATTTACCAATCCTGTCAGGTAGGAAAACAAACAAAGCCTGCATTTTTTGTTCTGGGCTGCACAATTGTCCATGCAAATGTGTATTTTTTTTGCATCTGCTTTTTGTGCATGATAAAAGAATTTAATGCACTCGCAATGTCCTCCTTTTTCCTAACCGGAAATTTCCCTCATGCGCAGATGCATGCAAAAGGATCCATGGTTGGTTTTTTGTCGGGAACAGCCACAATATGATTCATCTGAAAAGGACAATTCCTACGAGTAAACACTGCTTCTATTGAAAGTTCAAATGTGAGGCTAACATTATTACTTTCTGCAAGTCCCCATTGTGGTAGACAACTGTTACCAGAAGGCCTATATCTATCTCTAAATTGTCTTTATCAATTGATTTTTCATATGCTTCTCGGGCTTCAGTAATATTTCTTTTTAATGATCTTTTCCATTCATTGCATTCCGGACCACAAAAGTTCATCGATTTGGCCATGATCTTGTTTGTTGTAGATTTGTACTTTTTCACATCTTTCGCTGAATCCTCGTGGCCCAATTTTGGCAAAGGAAATGTTCATTTCTGATATTTACATTTCGATACAAGTCGTATGAACAATGAAAGTTTTCTTCTGCTTCGTGATCTTTCATTAATTCTTCGTGCATTTTTGCTATTGACAGTTCACAGGGCAAATATTTCCTGTTAGGAGCATGTTCTCTCCTATAATGTGATATACATGGATTGTATTTTAAAATATGATCCTTGATAATACTCCTATCCACAAGGTTATTGGGGGGTGTCTTCCCCGTTGATCGCGTTTCGGTAAAACGCCATCAGTTGATTTGTTCAAAACAATTAGTAATGAACATGTCATTGTTTTTTTTGTAGCCGAGTGTGGATAAGAAAAATGTTTTACAAACCATCTTTCTTGCTCCGTCACTGTCTGTAAGGAAGTAAAAGAATGTTTTTCCCCTCCTTGATTCTTCCTCTGGGTGTGTTTTCCTTTTAACTTTGCTTTTATCAATGTGCCCTAAAATAAAAACTTTTCTCTCATTTTCCTCCATAGCCCAAAAGTGTTCGTGGATTTTCATTCTTCTGTGTTCTGTAAGTTTGGTCGTGCATTTTCTTTTACATGTATTATTACATGGGGGCTGAAGTGCATGTTTATCTTTATTTTTTTCACGTTTTTGATTTAATGTCTTCTTTACACCTCGGCGCAGCTCTTTTCCTCGGTTCCCATTTTTGGTGAACCCTTTAGGAGCTTCATCTGTTTCCTCGAGCAAAGCAGCTGTATTATTATGTTCTAAGTTCGACTCTGCTGTCTCCATCTGCTGGTGTTCCTCTGTTGGCGCTACTTCTATTGGGTTGACTTGTTCAACTACAATGGCAACATTTTCTACCAAATCTGGAGCTATGTCAAACAGCACGTCGACATTCTGTAGCTGTTGTTCTTCTGCCGCTTCAGGCAATAAATCAAACAAATCTTCAATAAAATCACTGGCATTGTCTTCATTTGATTCATAGCTCTGCAAAAAAGTGAAATAAATGAGTTTTTCATTAAGGCTATATTTTATATATTTTTTCATGTAGGCATATATTTTCATCCTATGCAATTTACATATTTGGTAATTCAATGAGTTATGACAGTAGTAAGATATAAATCAAACATAAAAGTTGCCTATAGACAACATTGCATAACCCTACAAAAGCTAACAAAATATGAGGCGTTGGTAGGCCTACATTCAACTAGTTCGCTTATTTATTTTATTTACTGAATTAAATAAATATATATTACCGATATATTTTAGGCTATCAGTTTGATAGGGCATAGTAGATTAAGCAAATTACCTTTTTATTATCTGTAGTTGTCGTAGACTCTTCATGTCTGATATCAACTTCTGTTAAATTAGCATAAGGCCTACTACGTGTTTCCTCATTGTTCAAGTGGACGACCATAAAAAGTGATCCGTTTTGAAGAACTGTAGGAGCGCTTGGCTGAAAAAATAATAATTTTGTAAATTATTTTTGCAGGGACCAGCAAACAAAAAGCATTTAGGCTACAGTGGCTTAATCTAGACTAATTCTGCATATTGATAAATTAAGTTTGTTTTAAAAGCACTATTTCTAGGCCTAGGATTAAAACTATTATTATGGTAGGCCTAATCAATATTGTACTTACATCTGCATTACTAGAAGTAGATGGCAGAGACTGTTCTACTTGCTCAAACGATGTTGATGTACTAGGCCTAGGCCTAACTGGCAAAACTTCCTTAGGGCAGGATTGCATTTGCTGTCAGAGTTATGAACTAAAAATGCGCATCTAGAAAATGATTTCTTACACACATTACATGTATAACCCATTTTAAACCATCTGAATCAAACACTTCTTCTCAAGGTTCAAACTCACAGTCCAATCACAAATTCAGAGCTTATAAAGAAATTCACTTCAAACCTAAACAATTTTGTTTTGAGGTTATATTACGGCTTAATCAGCTGAGGTATAATAGTTATTAGTTATTCATTTTGCGTTTTTTGATGTCATTTTACACTGTAATGTTACACTATTAACAAAGTCAAGCTTAATTGCACACGTCTCAAAAGTTAATCCAAATGGGTAACTACATGTGACGTAATAGATATTCTAAGCAAGAAAACAGTATCTGCACGAGACTAAGCAAAACAACCGTAATCTGCACCGCACTATACGTTTATTTTGCTTAGACATAGTAGATACGGTGTTTTGGCTTAGAAATTCAGAATTGAAGTGTAGTTACGGTATATTTCATATTGATTATCTCAAAAACTGTTGTAGATACGGTCTTTTAGCTTATTTTTTTGGATTCCTCGTTGTCAATAACATAAAAATCACCTCTAACCTCAAATTCCTTAATTTTGTCAGTTACGGTCTTTTCGCTTAAGCAGGGGCAGAATAAACCATTCGCTTTATTAGAGCTTCCTAGGTATTTGCTTAAGAGATATTGTGAAGAATGTTATGGCGGTTCGTTCATCAAATTGATGTAGACACATGCACACGATCTTAATTTTAAATATTTCACATATTTGTGGATTGAATTTTAAAATGTCTTCTTAGTAGGAATCTAGATCCTATAAAGAATGTTTGTGCCAAGATTTGTGGTCAGAAGGCTTACACGTTTTGAGAAAATGTGATCACTCGACCAGTCAGTTTAGTCATGACGTATCGATCGTTTTTATTAAAATTGCAATCAAAACAGTGTGTAAACAGAACTGTTTTCGATTGTATTAAACTGGACATATTTTTTTCTATAAAAAGCCGATCTAGTTTTAGGTAATATAAATAACTAATGGATTAAATAATAGCTTGGTATTTAATAAAATTATTTATTTCTTAATATCTTATACTTGGTACAGAGACGTAATTAATTTCTTAGTAAAACTGTTCTAGATTCATTATAGTCTCAAAGTCCGGGAGCTCTCAAAGGCAAGGTGTTACTGTTGGCCAAAGGTTCTAAGCGGTTCTAGATTCCTTATGGTCTTAAATTGCGAGGGCTCTCACAGTCAAGGTCGTATGGCCACAGATTCTACGCTTTTCCACATTCATTGTGATTGCAAAATGAGGGGGCTTTCACAGGAAAGGTTTTACTGATGGTCACAGATTCTAAGTGGTTCTAGATTCATTGAGGTTAAAAATTGGGGGACTCTCACAGACAAGATGGTAATGATATTCACAGGTTGTACGCGGTTATATATTCATTGTGGCCTCATAATGAAGGGCTCTCACAGGTAAGTTTGGGCTGAAGGTCACAGGTACTAAGCATATCTAGATTCATTATGGTCACAAGGAGAGGGGGTTCTCACAGGCTAGGTGGTACTGATGGTCAAAAGTTCGAAGCAGCCAAGTGGTGAATACTATTTAGAGGTTGGTTAATTACATAGCCTTTAATGGCCAAGATTTTGAACTATAGTAAAAAAAAAAAACCCGAGATTATTTTACTGGGTCCAAAACCCCCCCAAAA
>NW_025788597.1:0-9877 GCF_021130785.1 Homalodisca vitripennis
TTGTAGACTGCTACTTTTCCTGGAGAAAACTCTTTGTTCTTCCAGCTTTTTTTGAAATGACAATTATTGAACTCTTTCTACTGTTTTTTCGAAACGCTGAGGCCATATTCCAAAATGAACTGTAAAAAAAAACATAAAACTCATTATTAAATAGTTATTGATTTAAAATTTATAATTATTTCAATACAAAAAAGGGTTGTGATTCAATACAAATGTTCAGGTTGTTTAGTTCCATTTCACCTTCCGCTCAATGCACCTCTTGATTACATGAAATTCCTGCCTAAGTAAATCATATGGAACTTTGTTGGTCAGAAGTGTGTCTGATGTCAAAACGATGCAACACGTAAACAACTAAGATCTTATCGTGTTGCCAAGAGTGCCTGAAAATATGAGCAAGTACTACGTAAGATTGCCAAAGTATTCTACTCTTTCGTTCTTGCTGGATCCTTTGAGATGGAATTTTCAGAACCCAGGAGTCGTCTGTGACTGTAAGATCTCAGTTGCTGCACTGCGAGTTGAAGGTGAAGCAGAAATCGAACATTCCAGATTGTGTCAATGTGTTGAAAATAAACCATTAATCTATACATATTGAGTTGCTTTTGTCCTTCGACATATGCCCATTGTTTTTTCACGTAGTTTTTTGGTCAACGCTAACAAAACAACATAAACTTTACTTTTCCAGCTGTAGCATCTAACGATAAAAAATTTTAAACATCCCTTAAGAAACATACTATAATGATAATTTTAGAAAATATAAATACAAGTTCTGAATTTTTGCCACTTTAAAATTAAAATGTAAACAATGGTAAATGTGAATGTTTAAGCAGTTTCTTTTTCAAACATATGTGTTGATATCCTCTCATTACAATAAACCACTAAACTTGAGAACAGTGCAATAGACAAATTTTCAGGTTTATAGTCTTATGCCTGGTATCAGTCATGGAACTTATGGTGCATGGACGTATATAAGGGTGCTCAAACTCCCATTCCACCGGAAATTTGAAAAAGTCAAACATTAAAATTACACTCAGTTGTGTGTTTTAAAGATAGAACACATTTCTGAGATCTTAAAAGTCTCATAACAATTTCCCAGGGGAAAATCCTCAAGCCCCTACTTTTTGGAAAGGTATTTTAGTAGTAATCTCCTAATCTGCCCAGTGTGTCATCCGCCTGGAAATAGTTTTCCTTACAGAGTGAGGCAGACCCACCAGGTTCACAATGTATAGCGGCCTGAACCGAGAAAACCTAACTTTCTTCATTTTAACTCTGATATTTTGGCCCCAAAGGATTTGGGAAATAATTTGTAACACCCAAAAATGGCTACTTTGGAGGGGGCACAGGTGGCATTCTTGAAAGATTTTCATATATAATAGTTGCTCAAGCCATTACTTCATTTTCAAGATTCTATTCACAGAAAATTTGAAAAGAGTTTTAATTGATTTCGCTTCCTGTATATAGAATAGACCGCATGTTTACAGTTACCTTGTTTAATATGTTAGGAAGTCAAAGTCTTTATTCACAATTACCATAAAAGTACTTCTTTCTCAAAAATATGTTGTACTAGTTTCTTTTCAGCTCATTTCCAACTTTTTTTAATAGTTAAATTTTAGGATATTCCAAAACTTTAAAACCTAAAATATTTAAATAGCAAAGTTATGACTCATTACACCTATCAATATCTTTTTTAAAAACTAAAAATTTTTTTTATTTAAAGTTTGACCATAACTTAGTTGATTAAGAATATGGTGCCAAAAATACTAATTTTCATGGATTTTGTTGTCAGGATATTCAGAGGATCTTTACTAAAATATCAAATATTCTAAATATAAATATAAAAAATAAACATTACCAATTAAAAAATTCTTATAAAAGAACACATCCAAAATTACAACTATTTCACAACAAATTTAACTTATGTTTAAATGTTCTATTTGAGTATATTGAATTTATTTATTTTTAACAGGTTATTATTTTACACTGAAGGTGGTTTAGTGTTGAAAAATGTGTCTACAATATAAAACGTTTTAAAAGTGTTATACTTTCTTATTTTTGATTCTAATTATAAAGATAACCCTGTATTATGGAGTTAGTAATATAACTGATTTGGTCTTTTAAATTATAATACTAGGGAAGCTTAATCAAAGCAGGTTCTTCGAACAATCAGATGATTGTGAATTGACTACTAAAAACATTAGACCACATAGTGATCCTTTATAATCTGTGTGCTTCATCAGCAGGTTAGTCGAGTCTTCATGATATCATTGCAGTAATTTAATCACAATTTGGTCTGAGAAGTTGGGGTTGGCTGTGTGAAGGAAGATCATGCTGTAAGTGCTAATGTAAGATGCATTTTAAAATGTTAGGAACAAACGATTCATACTGTATTTCAAGGACGTGGTCAGCAGGGGGTCCAAGGGATCCAGTTACCCCCAAATTTTCAAAACTTTTCCAATTAATTTTTTAGCAAATGATATTGGTTAAAAAAAAAAATACATTCTGTTTGCTTTACCAAGAATAAAAAAATTATATTTTATTGGAATTTTGTTATTGTTTGGTTATATGTATTTAATAAATAATGATGACTTTTTCATTGTCTTATATTCACCAATATTTCTTATAACTTACTAGTTCCTGAATGGATTATTGTTTTAAATATTCTCTGTAAGATATATCGAAATTTAAGAGAAACTGACATAACAAAATACAAAATGAATGTAATAATTGAGCAGCAGGAGAAAGGAGGAAAGCTTTTGCAACTAAACTTCTATTCTATCTTTTTACATTTACTAAAAATTTTTACTATCATATGTTCATTCATTCTGTAACATTATGGTGAGTAAACTTGGCTACAGAAAGCTGTAAAAAAATTGCCTCTTAAAATTTAAGAAAACTTCTATGAAGCCAACAACAATAAAAAATCCTATCATATATTGTCACAACTTTGTATGTTTGAGGAATAATACAACCTGTGTTTAAAGCTGTACCCCATCCAGGGAAGATTTTTTTTGTTGACTATTCTGCACCATAGTTGCGGCAACTATTGGAATTGCAGAGAGCAGACAGTTAAAGACAGTATATTGTGTTTAGAAAAGGATACAGAAGGGCTCCTTGATCGTGTTGCATATGTTAATGTGACGAGGCTGCCAATAACAACAAACATCCATTTAGTTGGATACCTATTCACTTTTCAACACATTTCCTTGATGGGTGGCTATAAAGCAAACTTAATATTGGCATCAGAAATATAAATTCACGTGCGAAACAGAAGTGCGTCATACACGTGTGCAAAAGTTACACAAAATTGCATGCAACGACACAGGAAACTTGCTAGTTGATTAGAATTTACTATTTTTTTACTGTACCATATTGAACTATTTATTTGATTGATATTACAAAACAGTAGTACATTTACCTTGTTAGCTTTTTATTTCCTGTTGCAGCAACTTATCTTTGGAGCAAGATCCTGTCTCCCTTCAAATTGGGTGACAAGCTTAGAGAGGCGATTGAACTGTATGACTCTGTTCACAAACATCTGCCTGTAATGGGCCAGTTCTGATTTTAGTTTTATCATCGGATAATGTTCATATTTTCACAAATAATTTCTCTGTGTAACACTGTAGATAAAGACGATGTTAAAATAGTAGGCACTTCAGTATACACTAGGGATGTTTGGCAAAGGCGGATTTGAAAAATTTGCCACCTATGAGCTATCCACAATTTGCTGCCCTCCCTCCCACCCACCAACCATGTGGGCATACCTTGGTACCTCTGTGGGTCGACGCGGACGTCAGCGGCAGTGAGGAGGCCACGCTGAGCTTGTAATAAAACTTCAAATAAAATAGGTTGAATTGTCAACATTGGAAGTTACGCTTCTTATCGTTGCAGTTATTGTTTTTACCATAAAAATATGATATGTGACAACCATTCATCAACTGGAAAAGTAGTGAAAAAAATCATGCAAAAAGAAAGTCAAAACATTTCTGTTGGATTAAGGGAAAATCAAACAACTGTCCAAGTCCCGAAACATAACATTATTTCCTTAATGTTAGTATGTCTATCGAAAATAAATGGGAATATATTAAGCGGAATGATTTGTTTACACAATCTTTTCACATATTTTTAACTTTTGGAATAATTTATTCTTTTTACTTTTTTTTAACCTAATTTGCCGCCCCCTGAATTCTGCCACTCTGAGCTTGGGCCCATCAGCCCAAATGTAAATCCAGCCCTGGATGTTTGCACATTTATTATGAGCACAGTTTCCCCTCCTCACCATAAGAAGGCCACTGCCCTAAAGCCTCCCAGATGTCTGTCTACTTTCCACACTGACTTCCAATTTGGAGTAGGATGATTCATAATACTTTATCAATTACTTCCCCTTCTCACCTAAGTCCTAATGGGGTTTTATCTCTATGCCATTAAGTTTATTACACTATAAACTTTTCAAAATGGTGTCTCCAGTCTAGTGACACCAAAACCGCAAGAAAATTCTTAAGTGTATATGGTCTTTTAATTATTCATAAGCAAATCAATATATACTCCACATCACAGTTTAAAAATTCTTGAATTGTATAAAAAGGAATTCTTTGCAGCCAATCAAGGATCCTGTTTTGATATATTGTTAAAGAAGGTGGCCCTGGCTGAACTGTGTAATTTGTAAAATCTTTAATTGGCATTTATCTGGTGAAATGATCCAATGTTTAGCTTATCTATTGCATATTGTATTGGTATCTATTGCATGATTTAAGTATTTATGGAATTTCATTCCTGCTTGAAAAAAAATTTGAATGTTAGTTTCAGTGAAAATTAAAATTTGGTATATGTAAAGATTATTATAGTTAAAATTTTTTGTTGTTAATAAAGTAAAGGTCTACACTTATTTTGTGGTGCCACTCTACACAAAATCCACATCACCATCTTTTGCAGAAGCCAGATCCTCTAGGTTGCTGGTGATGATCCACAGAGAATAAGGCTATATGATATGTGTCATTAGAATACGCCAAAGTAGCAATTTTTCAAATATGTATGTGGATAATAAGTCCCTCGGCTTCCACAACAAGAGGCTAACTTTGAAGATTTTTTTACAATAACTTGTGTTAGTGATCTGACTAAGTTATTTAAGTATTGGACCATATCCCCAACAACTTTACTGACTGCTTCTGCTTCTGTTAAAAAACAGAAGAATTTATACTTGGGGGTTTTTCCTGGTTAGTGTGAAGCTCATTGGAACTAAACATCTTTTTCTTCCTGCTTCCAGTTGTGGCAGTTTTCAAAACTCAACCTGCAAGTCGTATATAATAATTCTAAATCGTTTGCAAATAATGATGTCGGTCAGTTATAGATGACGAGAGTTTACATTCAAGTTGTCTCAGCAAACCAAGAACAGACCCCCCTGAGGTACTCCTATTTGAGACAGATTTCATTATTGAGTTAGACCCTTATTCCCACACACATATTGCTGCCTATTTTCGAGAAATTAAGTAATATTTTTATGTGAAATCACTGAGATACCCATAAAACCAGAGTTTTTCTGTACTATAGAGGTAAATGGGGCACAATTGAATGCGTTACTCAGATCCAAAAGAGACAAAGCAATCTTATTCCTTACTATATAAACAGCCTTAATTGTGTGATCAATAATTTTCATGACTGAATCAGTAGTGGATCTTCCCTCTCTAAATCCAAACTGTGATTCAGACATCAGATTGTTGTGTTCAAAAAAAAGAGACAGCCTGCCTGTGCATAAGAGCTTCAAAGACTTTAAGACAAGATTGGAAAAAAAGAAAACTGGCCGGATAACTTTGTGGCAAATGTTTGTCACCTTTCTTATATACAGGAATTCTTTGGTAAACCATGAGTCAGTCCAGAAAGCAACTCAAACTCCAAGACACTTACTAAAGATGAAACGCCAGTGGCTGTTGAAGATATTACGATAGTTCCTTTGATTATTCTAGTTGACAATCTAAAATTAACCCATGCTTTTACTAACACCATGTCAAATAGTAATGTACACAGACGATACGGTTGTCACAACTTAACAGAAAAAGAAAAATGAGTTACTGACCTACTAACGACCTGACGGCTCAGAACCAGTGGCGTAACTAGACAGAGTCGCGCCCCCCCGCAGCGTACTGAAATGCGCGCCCTCCTGTCGGCTCCTAACACCCCCCCCCCCTTCCTCCTACTGACCTACACGCATCGTTAGAATTATAGCCTACTTCCCCTGGTCTACCTTTATTCTCATTGATGTTCACTTCTACTTCCGGTAAATTGTAATAGAAAACTAACCCTTACTTTTTAAGAGTGGCTTTAAAATTTGTGTAAATAGTTGAAAGTCCCGTGCTGTGCAATGTTTATTTTTATACATATTGTAAAAAGATCAAAAAGGAAAAGAAAACTTTCAAATGAATTAATCATCAAAAATTATTTATTAATGAAACTATCTCAACACAATAAAAATAGAAAATAGAAACCAATTTGTAGACATGTTAATTAATTTCCATTAATTTAAACCCTCACCTCTTCTTAAAACTGAAATATTTTTCAGCTAACATCTACAAGTTGATCCTACGAGCCCGTTCATAGTTCTATGCTGCAAGAACTTCCCAAAAGCGCTCAGCCTGGTATTGCTCAAAGTGTTTTTCCTCAAATAATTCTTTATGAGCTTGAGATAAGAAAATGACCTGAAAATTTATATAAGATAAAAAAAACAATGGTTTGTGAACATATATGCCATTTTCAGGTTAATAGATTTTTTTTACAATAGGTTTATAATAATTAAAGGGTATAATAACTCTTCTTAACACAAACAATTAATTATAGTTAGTACGGGTATTTTATGATATTCTTGGTAATTAACGCACCTTTCCGCTGACCCATGACAGTAACTGGGAGAGTCAAGAACATCATCATCGAATCGCTGTGCAAGACATCAGGAAGGCTGCTTGACAAAGTCCACGTTTTTTCAATCATGTAAATATGAGGCTAAATCCATAACTTTTTTCAATCCTCTTGTTTTTATTTCATCCGAAACAATGTTTCTGAAACACAACTATTTGTGTCTCCAACCCGTGTGAAACATCTTCCTCAATACTTCTCCACAAAACTTCCTGGCTGAAAAAAATAGTTCATCATCACTTTCTGTCTGTGAGGTACTTTGGAGTTAAAAAGATGAACTGATTCGTTAATCCTGACCATGCTCTCAAAACGTCTCTGAATTTTGAGCAATAACTATATCCAAGCTCCGGTAAAATACTTTTACTTTGAATTCTTGCAATGGATTAGAAAATTCAACATCGTTTTGGTCAGATTCGTCAAAAAAGTTTTTTTACTTTTTTTACATCGTTTAGTCGGGCAGAGACTACTCAATATTCCATCCCCTGGCTAGCGTTTTCAGCTTCTTTAACAACACCTTCAAATCTCATTACTTGCTCTCTTTAGTTCAGTCATACTCTTTTCCAAGAGAGGGCTGTAGCTTCGTCAATTGATACATCCTCTTTTTGTAGTGTTTTTTTTTATATTTGTTTTTTAGATGTAATATTAATTCTCCTCTAAAACCTTACTTTGGAAAGTAACGGGCATCAATAACAAATTGAAATAACGACGTCATTTGTTGTTTTTGAGTCCAGTTGCCTCTAAAACCCTCTTTATTCTTTTTAGGAAGTTCAGAGATAATATTCGTTCAAAACAGCTTAAGACAGAAACAAAGTTACACTTTATGGCCAGTAAACAATCGTACCTAGATGACCAACTGGGTCGAGACACAAATTACCTTTTGAGTGTCATGCTAAGTATAGACCCCCTTTTGTTGGTGGCTCCATGAGATTTCTCTCTTCAAAGAAGCTTGCCATGCTTGGCAGTGCTTTTTCGCCGAAAAACACGTAAATATTGATTGAAACCAAGGGATCGTAAAATAAAATCATATCTGTTTATGTCAGTAACTGAGTCCAATTGAGTACCAAATTTATAATTATGGCGAGGCACAATGCAACGTACTCTTGCATTTGGCGACTTTTGCTTTTTATTCTAGAGTTGGATTCCAGTAGTGGATAAATAGTTTCCACTCATCTAGCGGCTGCCGGCCCTCCGTCATGAAACCCTGGCCTCTACCACTTTTCAATATTTAAGTGTTGTTTTTCTTCTGTCCAAAAAATTTAACAAACCGTCGTTAGTAATTTTTTTCCAGAATTTTTGGTTTTGTGGCCTGTAAGAGCTATGAACCCTAAGAGATGATTCCTTTAATTTCTAAGTATTTTTCGTAGTTTTGGACGTGCCACAAATGTCGTATTACTATCGATAGTTGATTCAGTTTTTGAAGACCGTCTTGAGTGCGTGTCTAATACGCAGCAGAGAAGAAAGGAGCTGCTTGGATTTCACTTACCAACTTCATCCAGAACATTGCTGTGGACTGCAAACATGATCATTTCATTTTTGGATTTTGGAGAGACAAATACTTAAACTTTTTGGCTTTGATCGTTTTTCGTAATAAAGATGACTTTTTAGAAGAGGATCGTATCCGTGACAACAAATCTATAATAATTCAAAAAGTTTCCAGAAGTAGTGTCCACTGTTTCAATATTTTCCATTCCGATGCCCTCTGAACTCTAAGTTACAAGTAGCCATAGTTATTACTACATCTAAAAGTCTTTTGAGAATCTCCACAATACTCAGGTTCATTACGTTTGAATAAGTGATTTTGCATCTTGGCTATTTTTTACGGTACTATAATGCTAAACTATGAATTTAAGTGTATACGAGATGTTTCATGTTCTTTAATTTTTTTGCTAAACAACCTTGCCCAATCGTTACTTATTAGACCTTTACACCAAGCATCTTTAAAATTTAGTGTCAGTTCTGTCATCGAACAACCAACAAGGTTCACAGTAAACGCCATTTAATAAAGGTGAATAACAAAGCCAAAACCGTATCTAGTTTTTGGCCCTTTTTGGCAATTTTTGTAATAAAAATCACTGCTAAAAGAACTATTGTTTGTCGAGTCTTTAGGAAAAGGCCCTGTGGGCCTACATGGTTCAGAATTCAAAATGAAAGTATTATCTTCTTCTTTTAAGAGGGATACTGTCCGTCATTAGTGTAGAGCCCAATGTCAGTTTAAAAACACAACGTTGTTGACTGATTTCATTAGTATCATTATGCAAAACCACAGTTTTTTATCAATGTCTACGGTACAGCTACAGCTATCATTATTTATCTTAACGTCTAGACTCACGTCTGGTTCGTTATTTGTGAATTCAGGTGGGGTCTGAGTAGATGTTCCATTTTCTGTCTCGATGGTAGGTAGGTCAGAACTTATTTCACTACACTCACAAATTAAACCGGAAGTTTTTGTTTCCTTACACTGTCATTGTTTTTACTAAGAGATATGTCAGATTTAAAAAATAGATCAATTTTTTGGTGTTTTTTTGCTTTTTCTTCCTCCTCCTTCTTCCGCTTTCGGTATTCTGCACCACTAGGTTTTTTAGACATTTTTGTTTAATTATTGATTTAGTTTTCTAGTACATCGTCCCATAATATAAGTTTTCCTGTAAGAGGTGTAGTTTGCAAACACTTTTCACCGCCACCACAGTTGTAGGCTACTGAATAAATCACAACTTTCGAAAATGCAGTAAACGTAACGAGTAATGAATATATGACTGAGTGACAAGGAACCACAGTAACTGTGAAGGAACTACCTAACAATAATTGGTACTTGGTATTGGGGGAGGGAGGGAGGGGAGTATTCAAGTCGCAACATGAAACAAAAGGGAGTACACGCACGCACACCCCCACGCTCACACACGTCCTAAAGCGCCTTAAAATACACTTCCTGGCGGTTCAGCAAATTTTTGCCTGCTTTAGTTTTGAAGGGGTTTTTAAAAAA
>NW_025788598.1:0-10262 GCF_021130785.1 Homalodisca vitripennis
ATGTGTATCGCCAATCGATGCGTCATCTGCTTTCGATTGTTTCTTTCACACTTTCGTTTGTTTTATTTCTCAATGTAAAATCCCTATACAGAATCAAACTAAGAATAAGAAACTTAAGCCTTGGATAAATGAATCACTCTGCTTCAAAATAAAGATAAGGAATTTACTTTTTAAAATTTTAAAAAGACGCCCGAGTAACGAAAAATTAAATAAATATTATTTAAGATTTAGGAATGATTTGCAAAAGGAAATTAGAAAAGTAAAAAACGAATATTATTTTAATAAATTTGATAAATGTAAGGGTAATTGTAGAGCTACTTGGAATATTGTTAATGAAGTGACTGGACAAAAGAAAGAAAATAATAGGATGGTGTGTTTTAGAGGTGGGCGATAGGATTGAACAAGACTGTAAAATAGTGGCAAACGAATTTAATTCATATTTTCTCAATATAGTAGACAATCTCGATTTAGGCAATACTCCGCCTATTGGGTTCTCTTCGCTGATATTGAAAGACTATTTTCCAGTAACCAACCAACTGAGTTCAATATTTATCTATCCCGTCTTACCACAGAATGTTGAAAGTGTAATAAAATCTCTAAAAAATAATACAGCTCCAGGAATGGATGGAATTAGTTCTTTTTTATTAAAACAGGTTTATTGTAATATATTACAAATTCTAACTTATTTAATTGATTTAAGTTTTCAGACTGGGGTTTTTCCTGAGCGTCGAAAACTGCAGTAGTCATACCCATATACAAAACAGGCTCGAATAAAAAATGCAGTAACTTCAGGCCTATATCTTTGCTTTCATGTTTTTCTAAAGTATACGAAAAGATTAATGAAGCCAACTCATGGTTACAGGATTTTTAGACAACAACAATTTCATTAGCATGACTCAATTTGGTTTCAGGAAAGGATTAAATCACTGAAAGTGCTGTGTCAAATTTTATAACTGATAATCTATAATGGAATCAATGAAAACAAATGTGTCAGTTTGGGTTGTTTTATAGATATGAACAGGCTTTTCGCCATCCTGCAGTTGATCCATGGTATTCTGTTAGACAAATTGTATAAAAAGTGGAATAAGGGTGTTAGTCTTCAAATGGTTTAGGAGTTATTTACTAGAAAGAAAACAGTGTGTTAAAAATAAATTCGTACATCAGTGGAAATGGGTTATAATATAGCAAGGGGTTTTTCCTTCAGGGCTCTGTTCTGGGAGCAACCCTTTTCATAATTTATATAAATGAACTATGTAATGCCAGATTTCAAGGAAGAAGTTACAATCATATTGCCGATGACACAGCCCACCTCTGCTATGTTGGTAGAGAGTTGGGATTATGTTCAATCGTCAATGTCGCAAAAAAAACGATCTTAAGGCAATTCAATGGTGGTTTACCAATAATAATATGCTATTTAAGTCCAGAGAAAACCAAGTACGTAAATTTTAATGTAAAGAAGAACATTATTTTGTATATTAATCTGGAATATAAGTGTGCTAACTTTCTTATTTACCAGGGAGTTTGTGGAACGGGTAAATTTGGCGTTGTGGAAAGAGGCGAATACATTAAGTATTATAGGGAATTAATCCTGACGAAAGAATAAACTTGAAAATTCATATCAAAAAATTAAAAAACAATTTAAACAATATTTTGAGATACTTTTATTTTTTACGAGAAATGTGTAAATGAAACATTGTTACGAATGAATATATTTTGCTTTGGTCCCAAAAGTAAGATTAGAATATGGAATAGTTTTTTGGGGAGGGACAATATTTTTCAAACATTAAGCCATTATACAATTATGCAAGAAACATTTCATAAGATTAATATCCTTTAAAAATAGAACTGAGTTTTCACGTCCTCTTTTTGAACATTTAAAAATACTTCCCATTACAGTACTTGTTTGTCTACAATGTTAATGAAATACTTTTCTATAAACAGAATTGGTAGCATGCCTCGAGTATAATAATGACCATACAGAACATAGATCTTAGGAATGCATTTTTTGTCCCAAAACCTTGTACAACCTTTTTTTACGAAATCCTATAATTTCGTTGCCCCTATGATTTATAATAAATTTACCGGAGAGTATTAAAACTTGTAAAAATGTAACTATATTTCGTAAAAAGACTTAAAAATTGGCTATTTAGTATACAAAGAGATTAAAACACTGCTAAAAGATTCCTGGATGAGTAAATATAAAGTAGTAAGTAGCAAAAATTGCAGCAGGGTATTTGTTATTTAATTGTCCGATTTCTTATATTTCAAATATCGTGTAGTACGCTGTATTAATATTATTTTATTGTTATAATGTATATATGTATGTATGTGTGTATCATATGTTTATATGGATATGTGTGTGAATGTATATTTTTACAAGGAGTTATTTTATTTTACATTATATGGCACAATTGAACCATATCAAATAGAATGCGTGTTTTTTGTTTTGGAATTGTTTTATAATGAGTGAGAAGTTTGAATTTTATGTTTTTTGTAATTCTAGAAGCTGGATAAAACAATTTGTAAAAATACATTGGAATGGAACCTCCCAAACAGGCTTAAGCCTTGGAGGCCCTAATTATATCCTCATATATATTAACGTATCATATTTTTATTTTGTTTTAAAAACTATAAATTAAACTGGCGTTTAATTGAATTTAAGTTCTATTCTTAAGTAGGACTGTTCTGTAGCCTAAAAAACCTGGCAACAAGACATATTGAGTTTTAGTTTTAAGTTTAGTTTCGAATTTTTCTATGTAAAAATGAAAAACTTGGTAAATGTTTATTTTATTTTGAGGAAATAAATATATTCAATTCTAAATATAGTTCTATTCAATATCTAATAGCTTTGGATATCAAAGTATTGAACCTCGTAAATAATGGCGTTTAAGTCACCTATCACAGTTTCAGATGTGGAATGGAATTATGGCTAAGGTCCCTCATACAGATTCTGTCAATGTATAATACAAGTAAATTGTTTAAACATGATGAACCCTCTTAAGGAACCATTAAATTCGATTTCATTCCGGACAGTTGCCACATATCAATTCCGGAGGTTACATAAAAGGTATCCTGATCGATTTAATCAGAGAACACGTGGAGACAAATGTGTTGGGTGTAAATTCAAGCAATTTTCTATAGGCAAGACGATGTTGCCTATGGTAGGTAACGTAAAACTACAACGCTAGAAACACGTTACTGGATTTAGCTTATAAGTGTTTTGTAAAGAGAATATCTGAAATGCACAAATGTTTTAAAGATACGATCCAGCTTAAATATAATAGTAATTCATAAATAAACCAAATACGCGATATTAAATAACAAATCTATTTAGAGTATGGCTCTCAAATGTAGAAAAAATTTATTAAATTAAATTAACAAGATTACATTATAAATTATGTTCGTAAAAAACTTTTAAGGAGATCATTGAGAAGAAAACAACAAATTACAATTAAGGAACAAAATGTAACAGTTTATGTCAAAGCGGTATCAATTTTTATGTTGGCCATTAAATGAGTCACTACTTATAAACATGCAATTTATGTGTGTTTAATGGCCAAACCAACATGATTTTGGAAAGTATAAATAAGATATCAAACTTTAAAGGAGAAATATCTCTTATTTATTAATTATTTCAAACAATTTACCAATAAGAAGGTTAAATTTCATTTTTTTTATGAGACTGAGATACATTTGAATTTATTTATTCAAAAAGTTTTTTAAGTCTTATATTGGCACCTTTATATACTTTTCTTAATATTGGCGATATGAGAGATCTAAGACCCTCCGTGTGAAGGGGTTTAATATAAAAAAATGCCCCTATTTATCAGGCGCCATTTGAATATTGCAACTTGTATGTATAACAATCTTAAGGTTTGGAATGTTCCCTTGAATTTAAGATAAATGTGTATTAAAAAGTTTATATCTTTCAACTATGCATTTAAAAAGTTTTGACTGATTGCTTCATGAAAACATCTCTTATGAGATCCATTTTCAATTTTGGAGACAAATTTTGTTACGGTTCATAGTAGATGCTCAAAATATTCGCCATTGTGTAACAAACAGACATGAGCTTTAAAAAAAGAGTTAGCTATATACAACTTTTTTTAAAAGCCTTGTCATAATACTTTGTAGTATTTATATAATCAAATCATTAAAACGTGTTTTATAAAGTCACATGTACTTTCACTCTTTCATAAACAGTAATTTACTTTTTAAATTTCTAAAAAATATAAGTAATTTTATAATAATAAATAATAAATTTTATAATAATAAACTGAATAAATTCTATTTAAAATGGTGTCATTAGCAATATCCTATCATAAATATTTACAATTACAGTACTGTGTTTTACTACAATTAAGAGGTCTCAATATTGGTTTTTATAGCCTGTTGTGCGCATATTATTAAATAAACGGGTAAGATTAGGATTTGTTAATGAGTGGAAGATATTTTAGCATTTATTTAAGAAGGTTTTCTCAACTAAAAACTGTTGTTTACAGTTGTAAATTGGCTTTTCCTTGTGTCACCGTGACGTGCAATGAGCTAGAATTCATAAAAATATATTGAGATGTATAACAAAATTTAACAATAAAACAACATTTGTTCCTAAACATTATTTTATGTTACATTTGTTTTGCCTTTGGTTGCGTTTCTATAATAAGTGAGTTAGAAATGCAAAACTAAATTTCGATTAGACTTCCAACAAATATTTCAACTACTGTATGTTATCTTATTCAACAAGTCCTAGGTTGGATGTTTATGAGTTGTTTATCTCTAACAAATTTTAAAATACGATAATGCTTCTTGATACAAGTCCTGAAGTTGATAAATATCACAGTGTATCACCAAAGCTTACTTTTCTCAACCATATACATTACTGCTACCACATTAACGAATTTAGCTAATCCTGCAAAGAATGTGTCTGCAAATACTAGATCAATGTACCATTTCAAAGTTACATAAAAACTATCAAAATTCTATTCGATTTTTTGTTAAAAACACGTGAGTTTACCATAATCAGGCATTTTATTGACAATAGTACTCGAACATTTAACTAAATAAACATAAAAAGTTAACAGAGTAAAAAGGCAGTTATTTGTTATTACCTGTATCTTTATAATGATTCATATCATAAAACTCTCCGACCATAATTAATAAAACAAACTTTTTGCATTTTTTCATTGTTATTATTTGATAAAAATCAAGTACTCGAATTTATAACTGAAAGTTGTTTTGTTCACTGAAAGCCATTAGTGAAATATACTCATAATAGTCAATTATTTATGTTAGCAGTCTTTTTATATTAAGTTCTATTTTATTCATAGTCGCTCATAAGTTAAAAAAATCAACATATGTACTTCAATCCAGATGGTGGATATATTTATATAATTAATTATATACTTACTCAGAATGTGTCTCATTAGCATCAGTTTTAGTTGCCATAACTAAACTCAACTCTCTTTCGACCAAATAGAGGAAGGTAGACCTTTATCCGCGAGGGATAAAGGCTTTTTATTGTCGGACTTTTTCAAAAATGTACCAGAATTAATACTTTACATTGTGTAAGCGAACTGAAGATTAGTTGGTCTGGGCGATATTTGTAACACAATATTATAGAGTAAGGTTAGCACTAGGGGAAAATTGCTACAAGAGTGTTAGTAATTAAGGCTCATGTTAACAACAAGAGGAATGAGTAGATGCACCTGATAACGGTTTTTTACATCTAGTGTTGAGCTAATTTTAGGAATCTACTCATCCTGGAGCTTGTTGCTGAGGAATCTTTTGATTGCTTCAGAATGGTTTTTTTATGCAAAGAAAGTTGAATACAATCCAAGAGAGCGACATTCCCACTCACAACAGATTATTAGTCAAAGATCATTTAGCAAGCAGTACTTAAAATGACATGTTCTAACGATTAAATATATAATTTAATAATTAGCATGAAAAATAGTCTCTGTCCTAAGTTGCAAATTTACGTTTCCATCTTAGCGTCCATATATTTTAACCAAAATTAATTTATAACTGATCTTAATAAAAAAAATATCGTTTATATATGAATGTGACTGGGTTATATATTTATTAATCTAAACATAAATGTGGTACAGATATGTTTCAAAACCAGTCAATTATATGCAAATTCAAGATTTTATTTATTTTAATAAATATTGTAGTAGATTTAACTGATGGAAGCTGCAACTTATTTACAAACCAAAACAAAATCATTGTTTGAACAATTACCAATATCTTAAGGCTAGTTGTAAATCAAATACAATCCACTGTTTCAGTACTGAAAAAAACAGTGAATTGCTGAATTCAGATATTTTATTTACACAATTCACTAAACATGCTGTATCGCCCCCAACAAAATATCTGAATTCAGCAATTCTCTGCTTTTCCAGTACTGAAACAGTGATTGAATTGAAAAACATATTTAAATAGCTGTTGTTAGAACAATTGTATTAAAGTAATGGATGTACACATCTTTGGTGTTATATACATGATTTAAAGAAATAATATATATGTATACTTGGTTAATAATCCAAAGTGAATTCAAGAAATAAGGTAAACATTTTAAAATAAACATTTTGTTGGATTTTAATCCCAAAATCCTGGTTTGATGTATGATAATTGAATTTTATAATTTTAATGGCGATGTGAAACAATTGAATTGTTGTTCAATATCATACCGTGTAACATTTAAAAGTGCTAAATTAACCTTAAATTTACTCAAACATGTTTGTTTTTTACTCAAACATTTACAAAAACATACAAATATTGGGGGGGGGAAAGAAATGGGATTACAGTAGGGAAAAATATTCTAGCAACGAATTTGCAAACATTAGGCTTTATACTGAGATTTTAAAAATACGCAAAAATAAAAAAATTTGAAGCCAAATCAATATTCTTTAGTTTAATACACAGTAAATATTACAGAAGCAAAGTTACAGCTTAAATTTACTAACAATATTATGTGTTATGTTTAGTTTTCGTATAAGTTACAATTTTCCTTACAAGGATAAAAGAGTTCAAAGAGAGAGTGTAATATTTTTAAGATTATTTTTTTATTACTTCAAAAGATTACGTCATATTTTAAGGGCATAAACTTTCTAAACATTTGTCCGTGTTTCATTTAAAAGTTATTATT
Organism: Homalodisca vitripennis; assembly: GCF_021130785.1. NCBI lineage: Eukaryota > Metazoa > Arthropoda > Insecta > Hemiptera > Cicadellidae > Homalodisca > Homalodisca vitripennis. The sequence continues at coordinate 7,148 of NW_025788598.1, forward strand.
TAAAGCTTTAAACATATTAGAGAATTTATTTTTCTCTCAGTGGTAAATTAACATATGTAAAATCATGATTTTATATGATTATGTTATTTATTTAACCTTTCTTATATCTATTCCGAGACTGTTTACTTACAATAGACAAAATTGGTAATACAATCCTATTTAAAAACACAGGGACACAATATAGTTTTAATATTGTGAGGAAAATATTTTACCACCAAGACAATGCATTGTTTGGAATTATACTACATCAAATAAAATATACGAGTAATTTCTAAAGGTTCAAAAAGATATTATATAAAAAACCTTAAAGAATTATAACTTTATTCATGATATAATACGAAAATTTATATGCATATACTATTAAAAATTTGTTATTACAGATGAGTATAAATTCTTATAATTTCAGTACCATTTACAAATTTTCCAAGGATACTGATATCCAAGGCGGAAGAATTTAATTTAAGATAAAGCAAAGACCTGTTGAAATAACATGTCAGAAGATGAAGAAACCTTTGTTGTCCACCGTTTAAAAAAAAAAAAAAAAAAAACCCTGAACTTTTAATACAAAGGCTTTTATCAATTAATGACATTTTACAAGGAAAATTTTCATTTTTAAATTTTTTGTTTTTGTGAACTGTTAGTAAGAACTTGTGAATAATTAGGAGGTCAAATTATTCTTTTTTAACAAAATATCTCACAAAAAATAACTGTTGTGTGTTAATTTTAACATACGTAAAATAAGTTTAAATCTTTTTATTTTTATCCATTTTCCCAGAACATGCGATAAACATTTAATGTGAAGATATATTTACAGTTTGTTTTGTATTTTAAAACTTATAATAACACAGTTTAAATATCGGTGTTTATTTTGATCAAAACTTATGAAAAAAAAAAAAAATTTTTTTTTTTTTTTAAAAATTAAACGAGAGTATAACCTGGGTTTTATTCCTATATTAGAACCTGTGCACTGTAAATTACATTAACTACCGAAAATTAAAAAAAACCAGTTCTTAGAACATGGTTTATATCGATTTTATAATTATGGTCAATTTTTGTTCTAAGGTATTAAAAACTTTTAAATTTTTAAATCAATAAGTAATTTTCCAAAAAATAAAAACTCATTGAATAGTTTCTCAGTATATAAAAATTACTTTATTTGGTATTCAAACATTCTTGTTACATCGATAAATCTAGAACACTGGGATTATGTCCTCATAACCTTGAGTCAAACTTATACTATAATCGGTTTTTTAATTCAAGTCAAATTCCTTTTAGTTTCCAATAAATTTCTATGGTTAAGATGTTCAAAACCGTGAAGAAGTTGATTTGAATTAATCACAATACAAAACGTAAGTAAGTTGAAAGTTAGCCAAACTACTCATAATGCTTGGATTTTATAATTTCATTAGTGTGGATGGGCAATTTGAACAAACACAACCTCTTTGCTTTTAGTTAGGTAATTTAGTTCAAGTTTCATAGAGATTTCGTTAAATATTTTATTTACTATTACATGTCATTGAAACTGGTGGTTTCCACAAAACTGTGCCACTTGTTATTATTTGTGAAATAACAAAGACAACTATCAAACGACATTGCCATTATCAACTTTCCCAACAAGAATGTTGATTTTTTTTGCTACTCTTGAGAACTAAGGTGGAACTTCCAAACATTTTAATACCGCTGAAGACCTTTGTACATACATAATTCTTGTTATAATTAAAAACCTACTTTATGCAAGATTTTTAATAAAATATTTGAGGTATGTAATGAATGTATTACTAAATGTTTTACTAAACTCGCAAACATCCATTAAAGAAAATGACCACAGGTTCTTCAAACAAACTTGGATTTTCATATCGAGTGACTATTTACATTCTTTGTAACTAAATTGAGACTCCTCAGCATCTATCTTATTCCCTAATTTGGGTAGTAATACGCAATTGAAGTATGCAGTATTGGAAAGTCTTCCTAAAGTTTGAATTAGTAAAGTATACAAAATATTTTCTTTCTTCCTGAGTTTAATTAAATGTAATGGTTTCATACAATTACATGTTATGCACAATGGACAAATCATAACATGCTACTTTACATGAAAAGGGCGTACAATTGATTTATATATTTAAGTTGTAAAATTATTGCCACTTATAACAAAACATGTCATATATATAATATATATATGATATATATATATATATGTATTGTTCGAATGAATTGCATCCCGTGTTATAATACATGTCGGTTATGTAGGCTATCTGAATATTGTTACCAAGTAATTGTTTTACACTAACGTTTCACCAAAGTTACTATTGACTGTCCATATTCACTTTAAACAGGTGTGACAGGAAAAATGTGGTTTTACCCAATTTTACTAACATTACCTTACATAACTAAACTAAACTGTTATACACTGGATACATGGATGATGTTAAATTGCGTGAATAGAATGTAAATTTCTAGCAATTGTTTGGTCTAACATTGGTTTTGTCTAAAGGCGGTGAACAAAAGATAACTTTTAATGGAGACGAAAGACAAGTTTTAAGTGGATGAAGAAAATAAGAAGCTGGGACTAATGTATAATGTTGATGAGATGATTGGGAAACTTTCTGCATTAAAAATTTAATTTCAAATTAATCAAGTTTCTACTTTGTGAATTTGATTTAACTTTTTCTCAGCAACAACAATAGGCAACATTATAACGTGTAATATGTACCACTGAATACCATTAATGCTTAGTAGATGTTCAAGATGTATAATATTCCACATTGTTTTGGTCAATAAATAAGTTTTTTTAAAACTATACTAATGATGCACGAAAAAGTCTTCAAGTTACACTTATGAAAATGTTCGCTGCTGTAAATTAGTTTATTTGTTTGAAAGGATAACAGGATTTGCGGACATTTCCCACTTTTATAGGGTTATAAAAGGTATAACTCAACATTTCGAGGATTGGGAATTTTATCCTCTTCACCAGGTGGGGGAGGTATTTAATATATACAAAATTAACGAACCCAAAAGATGGTAAAGGGAAAGGGGAAACTTCTGTATTCCTTGATATCGGTCGCTACACATTTCACCAAAATCTCTTTATAAATTCAACCTTTAAATTTATTTAACT
>NW_025788599.1:0-9808 GCF_021130785.1 Homalodisca vitripennis
TAACGGTATCAGAAGTAACGGTTTCAGGTTCGCAACTGATCAGCCCATACCCTAACCGCAGTACGTACATTCGCCAGCCGCTGTAAACCTGTTCATGTTCATGCCTGTCTGGGACCCTTCCGAGAATCGCAGATGCGTGTCAAGGCTAGATTACCTATCCTGCCTATGGTTCTGCCCGCATCGAGAAGTTGACTTTACTTATAGTTCCATTTATCGTCCTGAAATTGAGTGAGACAGTATTTAAGTATTAACAAATCAACCTGTTTGCTAATCTTTATGACAAGTCCAGGTAGATTGCAGGAAAATGAAATTGATGTATCTCAGAAATATGCATAGTCAACTAAAACCCGTTTTAAAATTATTTTATTTTCCAACACTTTTCAGTGTTAACAATCATCGAATGGGGAACCATTAACCCTCTAAATAAATAATAAACAATAAACATCTAAATACTACACATGTGGACCATTTAAACAGATGTTAAATTTTTGATAAGATCAACAGTTGTAATTTCGATTATTAGTTCGTGTATGTTTAGTATATTTTGGAAATTTGGCATTCAAAGATTGGTTGCGCGTCTTATTTTTTTAATCGTCTAGGTTTAGAAATTTTGTGAGAAGCCTTTGTTTAAATTGTAGATAGATATATAAAAAGATATTTAGCTACACGAACATGTTAAATAGGCAATCTTAAAAAAATAAGAAAAACCCAATCTTTTGAAAAAATTAATAATATTGTAAATAAGAAAATACTATATCAAAACTAACAACACTATGTCATATCAAGTTGTCCATACCTGTTTAAGATAGGTCCCACATGTGTATATTTTATATGTTGGGTTATTATTCATTTAGAGGGTTAAGTGTTCACATTGATTTTTTGATGCTCATTTAAGCCTCCACGCAGCTATGCCCGGCTTCGAAGTGCACTTGGTTTTTGTTGGGATTATTACATTTTTGATAACTCCCCGATGATTTGAACCCCATGATCCAAACTGATGAATTGGTGTTAGTACCGAGACACGTGTCCCTGGGAAATAAACAAAATTTAAAAAAGGTTTAGTTGACCATCCATTAATTATACTATAAAGATAACCCTGTAATGTGGAGTTAATAACATATCAATTGTTTCATTTAATGTAATGCTTCATTCAAATAGTACATTCTAAATTATTTATTATACACCCCATTTTAAAAAGGCATGGGTTTAACACAATTTAGGTCATACAAATTTAAAAAAAGTTCTAGTACTGTAGCGTCTCTGTTATGCTCATTTATTGTGTCAAAGTTACAATTGAAGTAATGTATCTGTCGTAATATTACTCGACTATTTATTGTTTGTTGGCTTCCAGCTGAAATGAATTTGACCTTTTGTATATTGTAAACATTTCTTTAAAATGTCAAATAACTGGCTTTTCAAGAGAATGGCTCGACCCTTTGACCTTCACACCCTGGCTTCGCTAAGTGGACAGAATTGATGCTGAGTGTACATTCTGCAAGAGTTCAGCTGAGCAATGTGGAATCCAAGTAATCAAGAGTGAAGAATTAAGAAAATTATAGAATTATTCAGAAAAGTGGACATCCGAACATTCATAGCACCAGCTGTTTCAAGGCCAGAAAATTCTTTACAAAATAAAACAAAATTTTGCAAATAAGAAAATGCTGGTCGTTTTGCAGAGCAAATAAAATTTGTTGTAAATGTTGAGTTTGGCTCCAATTCACCTTCCTCTTACGTGCAGCATCTGAGATCCGATGTTGTTTGCAGAGTTGACTCTTGAAATCTGAAGTCTCGGTTGCCCCACTGTGTTTTGGGATCATCATCGTAGTGCACTCAATTGTGCACCTGAATTGAGACATGAGAATACCTCTTCACCTGGATTGCACTACCTTTTGTAGTCTAGGTGTCTCCTGAGTCGAAACGGTGCAGGAGTTTCGTTTTGAGCCTCTTCGTTCTTCGTCGCCAACTGTTTTTTTTGGATCCCTTCAGACAAACATGCTAGTTCAGATTTCAGGAGTCAAGTCTGCAACAGCATCATATCTGAGATGCTGCACGTAAGAGGAAGGTGAACTGGACCAAACTCAACATTCAAATTGTTTCTGAACTTAGAAGCTTTATACAAACGGAGTTTTAGTTGTCTCAGTGTCAAATTTTAGATTCATTAGGCTGTCAAAACAGAATCAACCTCTTCAAGTTGGACTGATGTCTTTTATCTAAGATGCAGCTTCAATCTTTCGCACGGTAAACGGACTGTAGGCCCACATCATAAAACTGCCGGAAGCATTTCTTACCTACTTCTTAAGGGTGGACAGTGGTCCGCGGTCCCGCCTGGACCCACTGTCCACTCACGGGATTCTTTGACGAGGGGTTGACAAAAGATCGTCGTACTCACACTGCAGCACCTGAATGGATGTTTCGAGATCTAAACTCTATATCTGCTAAATAGTTTTCAGTACACTACATAAGACAGCTGCAAAAAGAATGAAACAAAATGATATACATAAAATAAAGTCAGGTGAGTTACGGCCATTTCTAACTTAAGAATGTCTGTAACGATATAGTGGTCTTTGTTTTATTGAATATGTTTTCGCTCCGACTAGGAGAACAACGATTAAAATATCGTAAGAATGCACAGAAAAATCAGTAAAGAGAACAAGACATTTATATAATAGTATAAGAGCCTGTTAACTTTAGTCAATTGTCTCCTGTGTAAACATTGTTTTATAGTAAGCACAATCATAAATTACCTTACATTTAGTCGTGAAAGCATAGAGTAAGCTTGATAATAACAACACTTCTTATTTAAACATTTTTTTGCGACCACTGTTGAGCACAAGTAAGACAAATATTTAGATAAGAAAACTAAAAGTTTTATTACAAATCTACTTTTAACTGTACACTTTAGTAAATATTGAGTATGCATGTTGAGTACTGTATGCAGACATCAAAGGAATGTAACTATATAACTGTTATATAGTTATAAAACGCATAGTTTATTTGACTTTTGACAGAAGTAGGCTTCTCAGAAGTTTGTTTGTACCTTGTTCGAGAAAATAAAGCAACATTAACTAGGGCCTTTTTTATTAACTAAACCCCAAATTTTAAACCTTTTAACGCTTAACGGTTTATTTTAAAGGAGAATAAAACTAATAGGGTTTAAGAATAAATTTAAGAATTTGGGTGGCCGTTCGGGAGAAGTATCTTATAACTTGCGTAGTAATTAAACATGGTTATCTCCTGGTCGTTCCGGGATCAACTATCTTGAGAAATAACGATTAAATTTTTTTCGCAGGCGGAAGATATAGAGATGAATAGCAATTGGAAGTTTGAATGAAACTAGACACATTTTTAGCCGTTTCATCGTGAATTCCCCTGTTATGGAGTGATATTTACTAACGAATCGTTAGCGAACATCAGGCCACTATTATGTAAGTTAGTATGTCAGTGTGTAGGGAAGATGTATTTGTTTACTAGTGTTTGGATTATATGCCAAGGAGCCACTATTTTAAGGTAATCAAATATTTTGTCTTCCGTATCTATTTAAACTTAATTTGGTACAATTTTAAAAAAATGATATATTAGATACGAACTAAAATTGGTTATTTTTATCACTATTAACCCAATGTTTAATAAAACAATAAACCATCCATTTCCAATTAACGTGTACTACGAGTTAAAGCGTTGTCCTATCTGGTATATACAGTATTATACAAACGATGGTCCCAATATAAGGAATAACTAATTACAAAACTTACTGTAGATGATTATGATTCATTAGGACAATGCCAAAATTAATCAGAGAGTAATAATAATGGAAATTAATGTGATATTTCGTTAAGATATAAACCCGTTAAAGATATGTGGTAGCGTTTGGAGTAAACTGTTGTTAATATTTACTGCGTTTAGCAGTACGCTGTGCGAATGTAGTGGAGACAGCATCACTGACCAGAATAAAGAATAAGTGTCAGGTAGAAAAACTAATGCAAACGGCCAGGTCAGTTTATTTGAAAAGAAGGACATTTTTTTTAGTCCACGAGGTAATCAGGCGTTGGACTAACTGGTCCTATTCCTGCAGAAAAGTGACGTCATCCACCCCTCGTACAAACCTGAGGCGTGGACGTACAGTCCTAAAAATCTGAAAATAAGGCGACAGTGATGATATTATCTTTTATATTACGATATTTCCATTTGTACTTTGCAAACCTGTCAGCTCCCGCTCTTCCCTCCACGTTTTACTACAATTTCAAGAGCCCCGACAACCCTAAATTATAATGATAAAACACACCAAGAGTAGTGGTGTTACTTTAATAGATGTTTTCTTCTCTACATCTATTTTAGGTGAAATTTCACATATAATTTGGAAAAATACCCAGATTTATAGCAAAACTAGATGTCTCAACAGATGAATTTTTATAGTAATTCTTGTTTTTAAAGACAATGAAAAAACGCTATAATGAAAGAATTTGACATAACATTGCAATTTATAGTCCTGAAAAAACAAATAACCACCCAACATTCGACCATAAAAATGGGCAATTCACTGTAGTCTTGTAATCCGAAGTCCAAAACCCCCAGGCGTTCAACTATAATAAAGTCCTGTTTGTGGGAATGAAAAGATTGAGAAATCAAGTTTGATACAAGTCAAGTACCTATTTTCCATTGAATTTTTGCTCCAATTTAAATATAGAGCCTCGGAAGCGCAGGCAGCATCCACTAGCGTGTCCTCTTACTTACGGGGATGCTCGCATAATCAAGCAACATTAGATACCGCAATAAAAATTACACAGAGTCGATAAAAAAAACCCCTCAAAACTATCCTAATGCCTGATCATACCTTCCGACTTGAGTAAAGGTTTAGGACAAGTAGTAGTAATGGGGTTATAGAAGCGATGCGACAATATGCCTTTTCGAGGCCACATCAACGCCCAACTCCGAACGTCAACACTAAAACTGTTGCCGTCTTCAATTTCACATTCAGAGGGTAACTACAAAGGTTTATTGTACTATATTCAATTTACCTAAGGTTTACGCCTGACACTTTAATGTAATGTTTTGATATGATAAAGGATGAATTTTATAAGTGACACAAGCCTGTTTTATGTATTTTTTGGCTCTGGTTTCGCCTGTAAAGTAATTTATAACACATTCTCTGTAATTGTTTTCTTTTAGCCACCCCTTAAAGCTGTCGCGTCCTGCGGTAGCCGCCTAGCTTGCCTAATGGCCACGATTGATTTCTCTCTTCTGTACAGGTCCACTTGCTTCACTGTCCAAGTCATACTGAGATCAATGATATAGATGTACATGTAAAAATTTTTTTAAATGTACACAAATTTGAAGGTTTTAAAAATTTCATGGAAACTTCTCGATAGTTTGTTAAATAGACCATAAATACTAAAAACACGAGGCTAAATGATTTGATAATTATTTGATGTGTTGGTGCAGTTTTACACCTCGTCCGATAACGATACTTAAATTCTTACAATGTATCGGTTTTTATGTGGGGATCTATCTTAAACAACAGATCTTAAACCGGAAAAATATTGTGGTGGAGTGGTAGCTTTCCACGGTTAGACCAAAACAGTTGGTTATGACACCGGCCGAGTAAACCGAAGACCTAAATCCGTTTACCCATCTTTTATTATGTAAAATTAACTGTAAAATTAAACCACATGGCTCAAAGAAAAACTTAATAAAATCATGTAAAATGACTTGCGACTTCATGTCACGGTCCGATAGATGTATCACTATTCTCCTCAGCCATCAACACCGAACAAAGCTACAATGAAGACGCCAAAGAAAAACGTTTACTTCACATTAAAACTATTAATAATTATAACAAGGTTGTCACGGAATACATCAAATCAAGTTTTGCATGTTTCAACTTGGAAATAAACTGAACAAACCCCATCAAAAGAATAATGTTGAACTTATGGGAAAATAAAGCTCTAGTAGTACTGTACTTTCACAAGATTGCATGTGAAATTTTGAATTCTTTTTGCGACATCACTAATAAAATTTATATTTCTAATATATTACCACAAATAACACTATTCTACTTATAACTAAGAGTCTAACAGGTGCATTACGTTTATAGAATAATCTCATATAGAATACCCGGTAGAGGATAATGTAATGCCGATCTCTCACAATCCCATTAACAATCAACATTCACTTCTTCAGAGGCTTCTATTTTAAAGTTGGCAACATATTCTCAATTCAGCTTTAATGATTGATAGTAACCTCTAATATGTACTGTAAAATGTAGTTTATATCCATCAGAAGAAATGTTCCATGATACACTGAAAATGTTTAAATGCTTCAGAAACATTATACATTGGAGCTTTTTTAAGAGAATAGGCCAGTTTCTTTTACTTGTACATGTATATGTAAATGAACCGCTAACTGCAGAAAGGCATCAAGTTCCAATTAAACCAACTTTTCAGGAGCGAACAAAAAACCTTATAAATCCATATGTACATACATATATTTAAATATTTATTTTTTATTCTATATGACTTGACCTATTTTAAAGATTATATTTTTGAAATTGAGTCAATCAAATATTTTTTAAAGAGCTGAATATTAATTTTTTTTTACATAGGTACATGTTTCCTTTCTGCGGTAAACAATTCTATTTTTACAATTTTACCAAGATCATGGGGAAAAATCATTATACAAATCATTATGTTAGATACATTTATTTTAAATATGATAAAAAAATATCTTATATCTAGGAAAACGTTGTATAACAAAGAAATATATTTTTACACTACAATATTTAAGTCATCGTCAGCGGTTGATGTTGTAGGCCATGACAGGATTAGGTCCCAAAAGTCAAAATTTCTTCTGGAAAATGTATTTTTTTGTTTTTTTCAGATCTTCCATTTTTTTTAATGTTGATCGGAATTAACCGTAGCATAGGCTTTTTTTTAGATGAGAGCCCGTGATCGGCATCCTCCTGCATTCCTCAATCTGAAGGAATCCGTTGCCAAAGCCGGTAATGTTCATGTAACACTGCAAACCGTAGTGAGGCGTCTCAGATGAAAAAGACATTACCCTGTCTTTTGATATTGAAAATGTTAATTTTTTGTCTTTCGTCGGTACATCTCTACCATAGGAAATCGTCACTTAAGGTTGGTCTATTTGTAAAACTCTGGCCACCATGAGTGCAGTGAAGTCAATAAAATCGTCAAAGTTTCATTTTGATGACAGAGAATTTACCAGCGATTTTCGATGAACCAAGAATAAGAGTCTTTCGACATCAGCTAAATCATAATATCTTTACATCTCTTCGCCAATTTTTCTTCTTAACTAATCCCAAAATCACTATCATTCGGCATAAACGAGTGGCCCTCGGACTGTAAACACTGAGTTTTTACATTCATCAAACCGTTTTATTTTCACAGTAAATACATCATCATTCTTACCAGGTGTGTGGTTTTTGTTCTGTCCTGAACAGTTGTCCCCCAAACAAAATAAAGTTATTTTTACATACATTATCCATTTAGTGTTGTGATGTACCATTCCCAATATTGTACAACTACTTCGTTAGCTCCCTTACCTCCATTACCCTCGTGATAGATAACAGTTGTACATTCACCTGTTGAAAGATTATGCACACCAAAGACGTTAACAGTGAGCTGCCGGAAGTAATAGGTGTCTTGTACAGGAATGCAAGGTAGAGATACGTTAGCCATAAAATCAATACAGATCCCAACACTAGTCAACTCATTTTTGCACTTTTCCGTTGTTTCTTGCAACGAGGCATAAAATTTTTTAGCTCTACGTTTGTGTACCATTAACTCGGCGACAGCTACTCGCTTGGCATTCTCGTTTAAAAAAGGACTTTTATTTTCAAGGCTAGTTCCTCGCAAGTTACACAAGCATCTTTAACTGGTCGGTCAAAACCAATGTCAGGGTAGTTTTCATTAAAATAAGTCCAAAAGAACTTGTATGAGAGCCTTTTTTTCACTTCCCAAAGTTGTTGTAAGAAAGTTTTGGTTTTTTTTTATGAACATATCATACATAATTTTCAAATTCAAGTTTGCTGAGAAGTACTGTTTATCTTTGCCTGTATAGTGATGGGTTTTTTGTTGGGAATGATTCAACATGGGCCCTTAATCGAGTCAGGACAGACCCGGGTATTGCATTTCCTGAAACGTTCTTTCCTCTGCTGTCAGTTGGGATTTCATTTACTTGCAACAAATGAGATAAACGGTAACACTGTTTAGGAGTGTATCCATAAGTTGTCATAAATCCATTTTTACATACCTTGGTGCGTTTGCCATTGTGTAGAATGGAATAGCTTACACTAAAAGCTTTCGGCTTTTCAGATGATGACCCAGGCCTGGATCTTTCTCTTTCAACAGGACTAACTTCCATTAGAGATTGGATGAAAATGTCCTGTTCTACTTTGGTTGTCATATTATGTAGTTTTTGAAATATTTCTATCATATCCCTCCGAAAAGCTTTGAAGGCAGTTGGACTTGCAGCTGAAACAATAACAGGCTTAATAACAAGAGTATAATATTATGATGAATGTGTCAAAAATATAATAGGCTAGGCCTACCATATTTTGAGGTTATGTTACCGTCGGGCCAATTTGATGTAATGATTAGGTTATTCGTTCAAGACCACTAGGCTAATTTAAAATAAAACTAGAAGTGAAGAGATGTATCAACCAAACATTGTATGCAAAAATAAACTATTGAACAAAACTAAAATTTACCTGCAAACATTGGAGCCTGGATTTTTTTGCAGGTACAGTTTTGCCTTTCCAGTTTACATGCTCTTTGCCCTCTACCTTAGACTTTTTAAATCACATTTCTTCTGTACTTTTCTTCATTCTTTCACCCTTCCTTCTTTTATTCGCTGTCCTTTTCTTCTGAACTACTCATTTTTTTCAATGATGAGGCATTAATAATCATGAGACCGCAAAAATAATGTTTGAAAAAACAAACACTATGATCGTTGTTTGACGCGACTCAGTGACTGAAGTTAGTTACGCGTCGCCACGCGAGCGCTGACAGCCGGGGTTTTTACGCAGAAGGGGAACAAGTCCAGACAGTTTCCCCTTTTTGCAAAATAGGGTTTTTCGAGACGTCGCCATTGCAATAGCAATGCGCGGACTTTTCCTTTTGCGTAAAAAAGACGATCTTAAACCAACAACAACTTTGAAGGAAAAACGGAAAACCCGTTAATTTTGGACTTGAGCCTTTCGCAGTAGCGGGTTTATTATAAAAAATCGATACAAAGTATTTAAATAAACATTAAATCACGATTTGCGTTTAACAAATTTTTTTTTAAACAATTTTGTTTAGTCACGCAATGGTGTAGAAGAAATTTTAACAAAAATATACGTTTTATTCAATGTAATTTTTTTTTACCGACAAAAATATTTTAAAAATGTACAAGTTACCTCTACCGCATTTAATTTAAAATATAATTTTTAATAAATTAAGTTATATAATTTATATTTTCATCAAATGTATTCACGCTCATAATGAAGATAAAATTCAACATGCGGAAGAGCGGCTCCGTACCCCCTGCCCTTTTCCATAGTGGACAATCGGTCATGGAGTAATCGCCCTTTATTTGAAATGCAAGTTTTATTTATCGGGGGCTTGGGGCCAACGACCCCCTGGGCTAATAGAACCTCTATAAATTAAAACGGGGCGTTGGCCCAACGAACAGTGGTGTAATCGAACCCGATTTTACAAATTTTAAATTGTTACTGAAAAGGTCTTGGCCCAACGAACCCTTACGTTATTATATTTTTTAAGTAAATTTGGATCGTTGGACCAACAACCTT
>NW_025788600.1:0-10697 GCF_021130785.1 Homalodisca vitripennis
GGCGAGCGTTTGCCTGGCCTCGGTGAAGCGCCCGCAAGCGAAGAAGGTGTGATGAACATCATCATTTTTCCTCCGGGCAGTAAGCACACCGAGGCAAACCTGACTTTTCCCATCCTGTAGAGGTACTTCCTAAAGTAACCGTGCCCCGTCAGGAACTGAACACAGGTAAAAAATCTATCCCCCCGTGGCCCCCGATCATCCAGGATTGAAGCTCTCGAATGAGACGGAAGGTCCAGCGGCCGTCCAATCCTTCCGTCCACCTCCGCTGCCAAACCTGCAGAGTCTCCGCCCTGGCAGCAGCCAAGGCATCCTTTTCTACCCCGCTCGGCAGCCTCCCGGAAGACGGTCTGTCTCTCGATGGCCAGCAGGTCAATAGGAATCACCCCAGCCACGACCGCCACGGCTGAACCGGAAACGGTGCGATAGGCGCAGGCGACCCTAAGTGCCGCTCTTCTCTGTACCGATAACAGCTTTTGACTGTATCGCTTATCCCATGACACCCGCCCAAACCTCTGCGCCATACAGAAGGGTTGAGTTTACAGTAGACATGAGGAGGCGTCTCTTACTTGACCTAGGGCTTCCTACGTTAGCCATCAGCCTGCCGAGAGACATAACCACCTTAGAGGCTTTGTCACACACCGCCTGAATGTGCTCCCAATACCGAAGACGGCAGTCGAGTAACACACCCAGGTACTTCGCCGCAGTCCTTGTCCGAACCTCGACACCCCCCACATTCATAGAGATCAGAGTGGGGATTCTCCGTCGAGTGAGCATAACGATTTCGGTCTTGGAGACCGCCAGCTCAAGTCCATGGCTCGTCATCCAGGCATTGACCCGAATCATTACCTGATTAAGGCGTAACTGTGCCAAGTCCGGCGTCCTCGCCGTGATGACTGCAGCCACGTCATCAGCATAACCCACGAGGTAGACGTCGTGGGGCATCTCGAGGCGAAGCAAAACCATCGTATGAAACATTCCATAGGTCTGGGCCGAGAATAGACCCTTGAGCCGCACCGGCAGTGACCTCTTTTGTTCTCCTTCCGTCTTTGGTTTCATACAATAGCCGTCGGTTTCTTCAGGTAGTCCTGCACAATGACCAGGAGATAGTCGGGCACACTGAAGTCCCGCTGCAACGCCTCTAGCATGTCCTCCCACCGAGCAGAGTTAAACGCGTTTTTTACGTCAAGTGTAACCAACAGCACAATCGGCCGAGCCTGGTGACAGGCTGTTTCGGCCTGCTGGACGGCACTGATCACCTCTGAAATGGCGTTCAGAGTTGAGTGTCGCTTTCGAAAGCCATGCTGCCGGGGAGAGAGATCTCCGGCGGCTTCGATGGACGACAGCAACCTGGGTTTCAGCAACCTTTCATAGAGCTTCCCCGCGGTGTCAAGCATACAAAGTGGCCTGTATGCCGACGGGGAGTTCGATCACTTTTGCCTTTGCTGATCAGCGCCAACCTAGCAACCTTCCAGCGCGACGGGAACACACCCGCTACCAAACATGCATTAAACATGTTCAGCAGCAAGAGAGCGGATAACTCGCCGCCACAATCTTCAAAACCTCAGCTGGAATGCCATCAGGTCCCGGAGCCTTCTTGTTTCGCATGGTAGACACCGCCGCTACAAGCTCCTGCTCCGTAAAAATGGGAACGTCTGGTACCGGTCTCGCTACTCTCTCCTCCCGCCTTACAGGGTGACTTGGAAGAGAGCTTCCACGATCGTCGAAATCATTCCAGCAGGCATTTCCGTGCTTTTCCCTATTCCTCCTAGCTTTTTTCGCACAAGTTTGTATCCTCTTCCCCAAGGGTCCGAGTCCACTTCCTGGCAGAGCTCACGCCAGCATCGTGCTTTGCTCAAACGAATTGCTGCACTCAGAGCTTTCTTAGCAGCCTTGTGCTCTGCCGACCTAGTTATAGCTTCAGGCCGGTTTCGAGCTCGCTGCGCTCTACGTCTGCACATTAGTGCAGTTCTCCTGAGCTCGCCAATTTCGTCCGTCCACCAGAAGGCTTGGCGACGGCCCCGGTAAGTCGTTTCCGAGGCATTGACGAATTGCAAGCGTGTTCTATCAGTTTCATGGAAGAGTCGATATAAGCCTCAACCTCAGCTGTTTCAGTGGACTCGGGAAACCCCAGAACACCAGCCTCGATACTACGATCTAGCTGCTCGACAAGTTTTCCCCTGTCCAGCTTAGCCAGATTCCAGCCAAGAGTGTTTCGGGTATTCGCTAGCCGCGGCAGCCGATTATCGATGAGATGGAAAGCGATGAACTCGTGGTCACTAGCAGTGTAGACGTCCATCACTCGCCATTCCGCTACTAAAGGAAACAAATCGGCCGATACCATCGTAATGTCTGGTATTGACTCACCGAGAGTGCTTCGGAAGGTCGGCCTTGTCCCTCTATTCGCGACTTCCAAATCGAGTCTCGAGACCATCTCCAAAATAATTTTCTTCCCCTCACGTTAGTCACGGCATACCCCATTCGACCGCACGGGCGTTGAAGTCACCCGCCACTATAACACGCCCAGGGACGCTTCGGAGACTGTCTTCCAGCGCTTCCAACCTTTCCAGGTACTCTCGCGCGGAGTAATTGGGGGAGAGGTACACACTGTAAATGGTAACGCTGTTCAACTTAACCCAGACATAACCGTCACCGGAACCATGACTCAGTACGCGGACCCCACGACTGTCTGCGATCCAAACAGCCGCAGTGCCGAGTCCATCGTAAAACCAAGATGAGCTGGTTTTGGTTCGGGCGGGTTCACTGACGATCACTATCTGGCCTATGGCATGCTCACAGCCGCCGTGTCTGTTCAAGGATTGCACCGTCCGCCAATGCGGCTTGACATCTCTGCAAGTGACTTAGGCCTGGATAAATCGGTAAACCCTTTCATGTTCTTTTTTAACGGAGCTAGTGGCCTAGCCACTGGGCGTAGTTCCTGCTCGATCCAGTCGGACTTTCTTAGCCATAAAGAACCCCTCTCTGCTAAGGCCCACCTGCTCATGATACCTGCGACATGATATCTGCTATCTTTTGATCTCGCTTGAGGGTTTCCAGCGTATCACTAAGAGCGCTAAGAAGGAGCCCCCGTAATGCAAATCCGTGCACGACCTTCGATCGATTCGGCGCTAGACCGCATTTCCCATGCTAGTTACTGCCCTCCATAATCCGGTAGTGGAACAGTTCCTACTAGTGTGGATACCGTTATAGCCGAGGACAGTCGGTAAGCATCTTGTCCACCTCCAGTGTACGGCCCCGAATCCGGCAGTCTAACCCACCCGACCTTTGACGAATTCTTCCCCTTTGGGGCGGATGAGCGGGAGAAGTACTATGATCAAAGACGAAGCACTCTCGAAGGCAGCCTCAATACCACGGATCCGTGACCTCTAGTTCAGCATGCCGGTTATGACTATCTAATGAGTGGGAACCCTAATTTCGCCCACCAAGGACAGCGAAACTCCCTGCATTAGGGTCATCGTCCGAGATGTCGGCTTCGCTGTGCGTCTGAAGGCTATCCAGATCTCAGGAAGTCTTCTGAAAGCCCTTTGCCTTCAGCGAACAATGGCATGCGAACATCGCCCCTAGTTCGCCCACCGCCTTCTAGTATCGCCTACTCGGAGTTTCCTTCTGTTACGTCAGCCCCTCATTTTGACTGTATTATCAGTAAGACTACCTCCCGTGACATGCTTCCTTACCATTATGTGGACGTAACCACGCGTCGTGCTTGACTCTTTCGGGAGTGTAACTCCAGCCCTCATTTCGCCCCGACATGAATCTCGGAGCATATGACTTGCCCTCAGCTTTGATGGCGACTTGCCCAGACAATCACCACCTGCCATTCCCAGGCCCTGTAAGTGGAACGCGCGGACGGTTCGACTTGGGCTTCTTTACTTCAGTGAGGGGAGGAGGTGGAAGGGTAGCAGTCTTGCGCGTGGCTACTTCCCGCCCTCCTTATCTACGGCTGTCGCTGACGTTCCTGTCTTTTTCTGTTTTGTTGAGACTACTCCAGCGCGACTGTAGAAACTCGACCTCTCATTACTGCTACTCGCTTGACAGAAGCAGGCTCTCCGGCTGTCTCTCTGCCGCTTTTTCCTCGCCGTTGGATGCTTCCATTGGCCATTGCGGACCTTCCGGCGGCCGCTCCTTTTCCACCAGCCGTGGTAGATGCCTGGTGATCTCACTCATAGATGGCTGCATTGTATGAGGGGGAGTGGTAGGCGCTGTACCGATTCTCTTTTTCGTCAACTTTCGTCTCTCGCAGTCTCGTCCATCAGATAGTCTTCCTAGTGACACTTGCCGCAAATGTACTCGATCAGATCTAGATGACGTACTCCAGATGAGACCATGCCGTTAATGACTGACCGTGCTTACGGCTCTTAGTGTCTCGACGTAAGCTGCTCGCATGTCGAGTAAGGACGTTCTTTCTTTCATGCTCTTTACCTCCTGTGAAGATGGTTGTCGCGCCGCATACTCCATTGTTATTCTATCCCGTGTCAGGGCGAGAAGCGGAAGCCCAAGGCGGAAAAAATGATTTCGCTGACTTCCTGACCTGGTGTTCTTCCTTCGCAGCTGAAACTCATCTAGTAGACAACACAGGCCTGCCTACCCGTGCTCTTGTACATGAGGCACAGGAAGCCATGGCCTGCAGACGGACTGTCCGAACGGCGGCAGTCTCGCCTATGAATGGTCGCGAAGGAGTTTTCTGGCGGGACCTTAATATAACCGCACTACTACTTAGCAACACGGGTCTGCACCCACCAGTACACGCATAGGTACGATGTACGAGGGGCGAATCTCACGCACTCTTCCAACACTTTCTTGCTTATATCCGTTGTCGATGAGCTTGGGAGCGGCGTCCCCTTTGCCAACTTGTCAATACGATATAGGTTTACCAGCGCATCGTTGTCGACAGATGGTGCGGTCCCGGTGAGGAAAATCTGGGAATGCGGGTCCGCTCTGATAACCTCGAGCGCACTGAGCCTCTCACCCCACGTAGCCCTGGGCGGCCCGACCTCCGGTACTCCCAGCACCGGAAACCAGACGTGCCGGGGCCGACCGTAGCAATGCAGAGTCCGACCTCTGCATCCATGGCGCACTTCCTGACTAGGGCCCGAAGGGGCTGGCTCCTGGCGTCATACCAGAGAAAACACCATCGGCAGTGCAAAGCACACATCAGTCCCTGCGACAATTCAGGGACACTCCCCGGGTTCTCCGCTATGCGCCGGTCGAAAAGAAGGAGGAAGTGACACCCACGTGGGGTCGAAGAAAAGAAGAGGTGGGTGAGATTTGCCCAGAAAAGATAAAAGATGTAGAGCTAAGATCCGAAAGAGAGAAGAAAGACCTTAGCTCTAGAAGGACTGTGAGGAGAGTCTCACAGCTAGGCTCAGGTAGCCCCGGGGTCGCCAGCCTCCCCGAAGAAAGGGGAGGCCTCCCGTGTAGTCGAAAGCCGACTACCCCTGAGGGGTGTTCGAATGTTTAACTGTCTCTATCAGTTCATACTATATAATTAATATTATATATGAAAAATTATTACGAATTTTAATATCTTGATAGTTCAGTTTCCATCAACTCAAAAGACAACGCTTCCTAAATAATCAGTAATAAAATCCACAATTTCCGTTTTTCTGTTGCGGCGCTGTCCAGTTTGAGGATATCACAAACCTTACGTTCGGGGACCATCAACGTGAATTACGAGTCTGTTAAATAGCTTAATGTCGGATCTAAAGGTTTATCATTCAAACAGGCATTTCAAATCCTTCCAATATTTTGAACTTAACTTGGATGAAATAAATAGTTTAATAAATAAATAGGCATGAACAACTTTTACTGATCCGTAAAATGTTACATAACACAATCTGATCAACTTCATTATGCGATAGACACAAACACTGACTGTTAATGCTACGGTATTATACGGTTGCAAATCACAATTATATGTATTATTCTATTTAAATAATATTTACAGTATTACGAGCTAAAACTTATCCCGACTGTTCAATATCGATCTGTTAACCGAGAAATTCACCATTTCATAGATTTCTTCTATTTCACTAATTACAATAAATTATTAGTGTGGGATGATGTGTTTGTTTGCACAGTTTTTAACATTACCAGTGGGAACTGGTAAAACAAGTGGATTAAACTGTACGTTTCTTTATTTACTCGTTTACTGTGAACATTCCTGCAACATTACTTGTTTGCGCTACTGACATTTAGTGATGAATATTATCGATTATGAATCTATATTGGTAATATGGACATTGTATTACCTCGAGGAATTTGTTATAGTAAGCGATTTTAATATGTATGGCATGTAAATATCGGAATTTTAAATTTAATGTTGCTCTTTCATTCTAACAATTATCCACATTAGTTAAGGTAAAATATGTCCGGTAATAAATTAATCTGTGTCCTTTAAGTGAAATAAATAATAACAATTAAATACGTCACAAAATACATTTATATAACATGATTCGAACATTGGAAAACAATAGGGTAATATTATAAAATTATCAAATTTAGCAGAGATAGCGGATGGAAGAATGGTATAATCTAATATAGGTCGAATAGAAGTTGCCAAAAAATAAATATTTACTGCCCAATGTTATGCCATTACACTAATGAAACATTTGGAAAAATTAACTGTGACTTTAGCCTTAATGCATTGTTAATTAAAAACATGCCTCAATTATTTTTTTTAGGTACTAAATGTGTAACATTTCAATAACTAGAATTTGAGTAAAATAAAAAAAGTTCAATAATGATTTATGTTAAAACTTGCATAGAGCATTTAACATCAGTTAGTGCAAAGTTTAATAATTAATTACTTGCTAACGAAAAGTAACGAAAAATAGAGAAACAAAAAGCTTTAAATTGCATAAACGTCAGGGAATGTTTTAAATGGCAGATTAAACATAGTCTTTTACACATTGATTGTGTGCAAACGCTACTAAATTATAAGAGATAATTAAATGAATGTATAAGCATGAAATAAAGTAAAATAAAGAAAATCTTCTACGACGGAAATTAGGATTTAACATACCCTTTCTGCCACTCTCCTCATATAAAATTGTATATGAGTATATACAAATTTGGGTATATTTAATATTCAATAAAGTATTAGCAGTTTCAATAATAACTGGTTACACGCTGCTTTGCCATAATTACTTCAATATAACAATGGATTCTGAGGATAATCCAAATATTTCTGAATAAGAAGAATTAAAATTAATGGATATTGAAATAGGTATTATTTTCCCGCTGAGTAAGGTTAATATATCCCAGACTAACTCGAGGACTATTGAGGTACTGACTTGAAATCTTTCATCCAATTGTCAGCGACGCGTGACGTGACAACGCGTTGTGGTGTTTCTCACCTTGACTTCATATTGAGAGTGATAGACATATGAGTCATTCAACATTATAGTACCCTGTAGTGTAATATACATAAGGTAATAAATTTTAAACGATAACTGTGTCACTATTTCATTCTCTCTTGTGTTTTGTTTATTAAAACATCGTCCGTATTTTTTCCTTATATTATATATATATACAGTGGCAAACGCCATTCGAATAAAGACAATCAATTATATGCGTCGACTGCTTCACACAAAAACCTGTCGTCATTGTAAACAATGCAAGTATATGTCGTCAATGGGGGCCTATTTTTTTGAGTTTACTCTACATCAAATTCTTGTGTTCAATAGTTTCTTCTTCCACTGGATATCCGCCATAGGCCGAGAGCCTTTAAACTTTGATTTAATAACACGTATACGTTTGTTAACTATAGCTTTATAATTAATTCTGAATAGGATCCTTAACATATAGAGTATATACATACACAAACAATGGCTAACTGTGACATAAGAATTTATGTCATGCTGCTTACATCGGGTACGTCGAAATAAAGTTTATCTCACATGTGAATAAAAGTTCCTGTGAAAACATTATTTATTGTACATTCCATGATATGATTTACACATTAAAGGTTTTCTAATAAATCTGATACAAAATGTACTTTGCAGGTAAGTTTAGATATACTTAAGCAGATTCTGCAAAGGGTACAATACTACTTAGTGCATATGAATATATAACTAGAGTTATAACCAACATAAAGAGATTTGAAATAATCTTACGGTTATCAAATAATGAATATATGGTTTTATCTTATAAAAATAAAAATAGATGTTTCAGGCCTACTGACTACATTCATAAATGAGTTAGAGACAGCGTAAAACAGATATTGACCATTAAATTTTGTAAAATAGGCGCATCCTGTGCGCTAGAGGTGTGCTAAGGTAGAATCTTTTCTTCCAACGTCTGGACTCCCACTCCACTGGCCTCCTGAAGTGGCCGATATTCTCCTTAAAAAATGCATTGCAGCAAACATGTTATTAATTAATTTTCCGAAAGCAGCCTGTTAAATATGATCGACTGTTTCTGAGTTAAAACTGTGTAATGACAGCCCAACGACTGACCGTATGTCTCAGTAATCTGTCTAGTAATTTAAGATTGTATTAATATTTGCAGTATTGAAAGCTTAAAGTAATCTTAAACCATAACACTTCTTATATTAATTATATAAATAATGTGAAAATATTCTGTATGCATCCCTTGATCAGTATTGTAATAAATATATCGAAGACAAAATTATTGTATGGCTTTGAATACAGCTGTAAAAGACTCGGCCATTATTGGATTTAATGGTAGAAGTAGCGCTTTCTACGATCTCCATATTTGTTTGGGGGCTTATTGATTGTGAGCAAGCAAAACTCAGACTACGTTTACACAAAAACATTTAAACACTAAGTGAATTTCAGTCAATTGCTGAAAATATACGCTTTGTTGTGACCTTAGGTTTTTTTTCCGGGCCGTGTGTAGATATAATAATTTCATTTCTGTATGTTTGTCCTCATGGTATCCTCAAAAATAAACTGACTTATAAATAGTGTTCTATAAAGCCCCATATCCCAATAGGAAAGGGAATGAAACATGTGTCAAGGTATCTAGAGAAACGTTTTTATTTTGTAGTTCATTAAATTTTTTATGACTTAAGTGGACAAGAATGAGATCTATGACGTTCCTTGCCCCACTGTAGAATCTATCTGAGCGTCTTCGAAGCTAGTCTTACTAAGTAGTCACAATTTCTCTTTAGTCCTGCCGGGGAGAAGTATATCTTTCTTCTGTATGGCTGTCTATCTGTCTATCTGACTCGATAAACCAATGAGGTATAGAAGCATACTGCATGCAACATCAACGAAGCCTGTTAAACGGTAAGTGGTGTAGTTGTTCATATTTCATTAATTTATCCTATATGAAGTAAACCTTTCATATTCCTACCTTCAGCTGTTTTTTGTTGAAATGATTACAGACCACCAAACACTGCATTAGATACTTCCACATAAACTAGTACACACAAATTTTCCAACTTCAGGAAAGGTTTAAAAAAAATATATATTTTACGAAATATTATATACAAATTTCAAAAAATTACAACCGAATGCCAAGTGTACCGCCCTAATTAGCTATATATCGTATATAGCGGATCTTATTTGCGGACGTATATAAACTAAATTTCCCTGTACTAGGGACCAAAGAATGATTTAAAATAGATAGAATCAACAATTAATATAAAGAAAGAAATATAACTAGAAACATATTTTCCTGTAGTGCTGACCTACTCCTTACATTAATGAGGTGTTTATTCAACATATAACTTAACTTTATATAAAAATGTAATGAAAATGTTTATCTTTCTACTGCAAAAGCAAGTACAAATAAAACTGATCGTGAACTCTTGCTTTTAGCAAGAACAAACAAACTGTGTTCCGTAATGCGCTAAAAGCACTTATAAACAAACACACAATGTGAAACCCCAGAAGACAGCCTAGTGCCGTTTGTCAGTCGGTTGTTTTCTTCGAGGGTTGTGAATAAACAACGATCTGTGGGAATTACTCCCTCACTTTTCTTGGGAAACGAGATGATACATCCCTATTATAATGCTTTTAATGGTTCCTTTCTATTTTTGTCAGTGGCGTCGTGTTTTTGGTGCCTGTTTACAATATGTCATAGTGATAAAAGCAAAGGAAATTGTTGCTTGTGTGCCGTCATTTTTTTTGTAGTATCTTTTATCAAGCTGTGATATATACAGTAACATCAGTTTTTCAAAAATATTAATTCACATTTGACTGTAAATATCTACTTGTTGAGTTAACATCATGAAGACACCATCTTATTTGTAATTTTAACTATCTTTCTAAACTGTCAGCATATTTTTGTTTAACAGACGACATACTATATCGAATGTTTTCGCAAAGTTAGCATAAAGCTTCATTTATACAGGGTATCCAAAAAGTCCCGGGTCGGTAAATATTTTTCAAAATATTTAAAATAGAGCTACAAAACCTTACACAAAGTTTTCTGGACATAAAAATCTATTTTAATCACATATTCAGTGATCCGCTACTTCCCTCAGGGGGGCGGCCCGCTAGGAGTCAGAAGAAAATCTTAAATGTAAGCATAGGTTGATATGCATATCAAATTAAAGGTCTATATTAGTAGAGTACAGAGCCGCAAACACGACCTCAAACGAAAAAAACCCAGTCAAAAATGACAGCCGTTCAAAGAGGCTAAGTTTGCAACTTGGTTAATTAACAAAATACACTTTTATTTTTTTTTTTTTTTGGGGTTTTTTTTTTTTT
>NW_025788601.1:0-10039 GCF_021130785.1 Homalodisca vitripennis
GTGTTTAAATAAACCTAACTAACATATGAATCGAAGAACCAAATAACCTGTCAAATGGACATATATTTACAATTCGAATAAATTTGTAAAGAGGCAATAGCCTAATTTAATTTCAATAAATATTGAATCGCAAAAAAGTAACTTGCTCCGCGTGGACTCGAACCCGGATCTCTCACTGCGCCGGGTGAATGTGCAACCATTTACAAACCCATAATATAACAAAATTGTAAGAGAGGAAGAGGAAGTACAAAAGTACAATATTACTAAATAATTATTATAAATTTCGTGGTTTGCAAAATCATTACTTTGAAGGTTTAAAACCATTTACCTCGGGCCAAACACTCAATATAAGCGTTCACTTCAGAAAGCATCAAAAATGCGATGAAGATAATGTATTTGGAACGCAGTTATTTTTTTAGATAGACACATCCTCAAGTACGGTGAAACATTTACTTTTCCAAATTACAATTCTAAACAACACTTCAATACATTACACCTTTACGAAGCTGAAGTTTTCGAGTAACAACTGCTCACGAGGTTGCCTTAATTTCTAAGGTGTACATTTTCTTCTCGCCGCTCATCTATAAATGTTGCTACGTAAAGATATAGTTTCTTAATTACAAGTTGCGACAAAGAAAAATGGTTAAATGGGGGCCCAATAAAGTTTGTGCTAATGATTACAAGAGTAAACACTGAAATTTAAAAACAATTAAACGTAAAGTTAACTGAGGAAAAGTGGTCAAGTATAAATATAAATGTATAATATTCTTTACGATCGCTCCTATTTATCCTTTCGCCGGTTACCTTACTCTCCAACCGAATTCAATAGAACGAAGCAATATTTGGGACAAAATATACTTCGAGCTAACAAATATAACAGGAATAGTCCAAATTCCACAAATGTCGACTAGTGTATCATTATTATTCAATTGAACAAAACCTGTTAAAGAGAAAACTCCATTACTGGTAACCCGAACTTTGTTGGAAAAACACCAGCTTTCAAAGGATATCCGGTCTCCATAATCTACTTCCGGTACAGTCACTAACTGAGTTGAACGTGCAGAGGCTTTGAATTGTGCTGAATTTACTGTCACCAGCAATTTGTTTATTTTATAAATATAGTGCAGATATTTATGGACTTTGTTTGATTTAAACACGTTTACATATTCAAAGTAATGACAGTTTTCCTATTTTTTACCAAGCTTTAGGCGAAAACAAAGCAAAATCAGTTGATGAAATTAGGCTCGCCATAGCTTTCCTCACGTGTGTCACTATTGTACATTTATAACGTATAAAACACGTCTGATGTAGATTTTTTAAGATTGGTTATACTTTGAACATTTTTTCGCGCTAATTCAATACTATTTAACTAACTCGTGTATAGTATTATAAGTTATATGAGTCCAAGGAAAAACATTGTCATAAAATGGATACCTTATGTAATCAACGCCTCAGTTTATAACCTAAATGTATTAGATATACGTATCGATATTCAAAATAATTGTGTTATATATATATTAATATAATAATATTCCCTTCTTGCCACTTAGAAATGTAAACAGTGATTTCTTAAGTATAAAAATTCAGATGTAAGTATGCATGTTGTCTGAGAGTATATAAGTGAGTATGTATATATGTATTCTTGGATTTGAAGTTTTTATTTTTTGACGATGGAAAGGATTGTGAAGGAAACAGGATTTTTTCGGACATTCGCCATCGTGATCAGTGAAAAAAAATTATTTAGCACTAATGTTAAGTATACAGGTATATGTAAGTTGTTAACCTATGTATTTTTTCTTTTTCTTTTATTACTGAATCACATCACACCTTTGACCAATTATATTGTTGTTTTTTGTAATGTTTATGTAAATATTACTCGTTAAAAATTTAAGATTAGGTAGTCCATCAAGAAAGTACAACAATAAAACCGATCTAAAATACTCATTTTAAACATTCATACTTAAAAAATACTAAAGATAGGACCTCTTTACAAGCTTTGCTTTGGATGCCCTGAATTTTTCTTAAAGAAAGTAAACATTTATGTTATTAGTAATGAATGCTCATTATTATTTACATTTTTTTACAGTATAATCTGTTATTTTTTAAATGTTATGTATGTGTGTTTTGTCTTAAGGTCAGACTGAGCACTAAGAAAATCAGATGTATTACGTTCTTAAATAAATAAATTATCTTTCTTCTTTTTAATTTTTTTCCGTTTTTAATTGTAAAATTATGATCCCTCCAAAAGTCCATATAATTTAATACTCTAAGTTTGATTACAAAATCTTTGTTTATGTACTTTGTTCAAATTTGAAAAGACTACATTCAAAGAGGATTATTTATTGTTTTGAACAGTCAAAAACAAGAAAAAAAACAGATGAATTACATTTCTATAAAAAATAAATTTCTTTCTTCTTTATAAATTTTTATTTACCGATTTTAATTGTAAAAATGATCCTCCTAAAGTCATATAATATTTTATATATACTTTAAAACCTGAAATTATACCTCTACTTCTTACTAAAATTTTAGTTAGCAAATACTATAATTTTTTTCTAGCATGGCGTCTTCATAGTTTTATTATGACCGCGGCATACAGTGTGAATCGCTCCTCAAAGTCCACCGGAGGACCCTGCGCCGTGATCTCCGTGGATTTCAGTTGCGCAGTGCAGTCTGTGGACTGCTACGTTTACGCGATGCTCGGAGAGTACTGATCTTATCAATAGTCTCAGAACAACTACAGAAGTTCCATCAGGCAGAAAATCGGTACTTGAAGCAACAGCAGGTCAGCAAGAGAGGAACTTGGGGAAGCCAATTGTAATCAGCCATGGACAGATGTAAGGCCCAAACAAAAACCAAAAAAAGTACCTTATCCATGATAACAAGAAAACTTTTCAAGTACTGGCCTGTAAAAGAAATAAAATCTCCTTTCCGCAAACAAAAATTAAAAACAACCTCTAAAAATCCCTATCCCAACACCCCCTTCATCAGAGCAAAATCCGAATTACCTCAAACAATACACAAGCCATTCCGTACACCTATCCCCCACTACCTCCTACATAAAATATTAGAGGTGATAGTCACCATCGAACACATCGCGGGACTTGTGAGGAACATGAACCGCGCCTCCGTTCTCTGTTGGTGGCGTGTGTATGCCCGGCGCTGGCCTGCTATACATCCTGAGCTCGGACCAAACATCCTCTCGGCCCGAAATTCCACTGCGAAGGTGTTACTCACCGGCTCAAACTATCTTGCCGGTGGGCAGTCAGCGCAAAATCTAACCGTCAATTTGGAGGCTCACATCACTGACCGACCCGGGCCAACATGGAGCTCGTATTCTTGTCACTCTGCCGCTTCGACACGACCTGGGACCATATCATGCGCCATACACGATGAGACCGTGCTCCGTAAATGCTTACATTGAGTAGCTGGCTGCTCACGACATAAACATCGCGAGTAGTAGATTTTCAATAAAATTGTGCGGAGGCATTTTACGAAGCACGGTCAACATCGTCTCAAAGCGGGGCAAGCGGATACTCGCGTGGATGATAGTGACGATCCATCTCACCTCCTGAGAACCCGCTCCTTCGAGACTCCGGGAGTCTGTGTCACCGCCGCTAATCCTCGCTGCTACAGCGCCCCCCGCTCTTCTTAACAACCGTCCCGAAGCTGGCGGCCTGCTGCAGCTGAAAAAACGGGGGGTCGACTGTTACCACCTCAGCCAGTCACCAAGACATCAAAAAAGTCCATCTTACGCCGAAGCACTTCAGGGGATCATCCTACGCCAGTCAGTGCTGATAAAAATGGACGCTCACACATCCTGAAATCAAAAAACATGGTGACAAATCTTGGTCGGTGGGAAGCCGGACTAGGGGTGACTTCGGATCCAGTTGCGAAGCATACAAAAACTCTAAATCATCTTCAAAAACCCAAAAAAATTCAAAATTCAAAATTCTCGAACAGAAATAATTAAATTGGTTCACCAGAATGGCCCAAATCGCAACAAACAAAATTGATGAATTGGCAAGTCATGTGCGAGAAACTTAAACCTGATGTTTTTATCAGTATCTGAATGCACGGTTTCATAGTCGACACGATTCATCTTTTCAAAATTCCAAATATTATAATTGCGTCAAAATACTTCCTGTCGAAACATTCTATTTCAAAGTGTGGAAATTTTTGTAAAAATTTAGTCAAAATTCGAACCTTTCAAAATCAACAACATGTCTGAGATGAAATTTGAGGCTGAAGGCATCGAAATCGTGTCATTATGTTTGGGGGAAAATAGCTGCCATTGGGTTAAACAGATCACCCCAATGGATGCAGCAAATTCTTTTTTTTGACAAATTTTGAACAACTTCTCAATAACCTTTTTTTCAAACTCCAGTGAAGTTCCCTAATAATGGGAAGACTTCAACATTAAATGTAATGGATCCCACTGAACCCCCCCTCACCCAGCGCCCCTTCGTGATGTTCTAGTTTTCTTTCAATCTAAATTGGTCCGTGAATACACGCGACACGAGTGACCGTCTACATCGAGTACTGCCATCGACAATGTTGTCACCAACATTCCTGACCTGAAACAGTCTCTGTTTTTGAACACTGCAATCTCTGACACACTTTGCGCAGGAGGCCGTGGTTCATGGGTGCAAACCTGGAAAGAGATCAAAATTCTAAAATTTTTTTTAAAGTTGCCGAGGACAATATCGGGCCCAAAATATTCACCATCTTGAGAATGAGATATTTGGAAGTCGAGCCTTGGCAGTTTTTTAGACAAGTTTGGTAATGTCGAAGACATGTATGCAGCATTCCAGTGATGGTTTTCAAATATTACCTGGATGTTGCTTGTCCGTTCTGGATGACCAAAGTCAATCGCAAACCACAAAAAGGTACGTGGATAGACTAAGGTAACTACCTTGTGTCTCGAGAAGAAAGCTAAAATTTTTTCACAAAAATTTCATTTGGAACCCAAAACGAAAAATTTCAAAACTTTTTTCAGTAATTTAGACGAATGATCTATAAAAAAAAGTTACACGAGCAGCTAAAGCGTATGATGTAAAATAGAGTCCTTGGGTAACTGCGAAAACTTCTCAAAAACTGAGTTGGAAAATCATAAACGACTTTTCTCGAGATACAAATTTGAGCAAAAACACCAAAGAAATTGCAATCCAATAATTGAAGACAAAATTGTTGAAAATCAAGCTCAAGTAGCAGAACCAGGACGAATTCAATAAGTACATCTCAGTCTCTTCCGTTGCTACAGTGGAACTACTCGCGTTCACTGAACCTCGGTTCGGACGGGGGAGATGCCTTGTTGAACCAGTTTGCATCCATGGCTTTTGGCTCCTGTGTGTTGAGGGGGAGTTAGTCACTATTGATACAAGGACTGAACTCAAAAAAAACGTGTGGATATTAGCCAGCGGGATGTAAGTTGTGGCTTCTCAAACGTTGCTTCAGGCACATAGTGAGACCACTCACAAAAATGATAAACTTTTCTTTGGAAAAGGGAACTTTTCCCGTCTCTCCTGAAGACGGCCAAAGTCCATCCCGATCCTTCAAAAAGTGGACGATCCTTGCCGTAGCAAGCAACTATCGCCCAATCTCAATTCAGCCTGTGTTTAGCAAAATTTGTCGAAAAGATTTTTTATGAAAGACTTGCAATCTTTTTAGAAAATCACCAACAATTCTGAATCCAGAACAATTTGGATTTAGGAAAAACAGAATCTACAGTGGAATTGCTGTGTGAACAACCTCCTGGACAATGTTGTCGATGGAATGGAAGGACTAGAACATGTGCTTTACATATTCCTCGACCTAGTCCAAAGCCTTTTGACTGTGTGCATCATGAGACACTGTTGCAACACCAGTTGGAGAAATGCGGACGTGCGGGGGCTCTCGCACTTGTGCCTCGCTTCTTACCATCAAGGATCGATACCAGTGCGTGGAGATCTCGAACGTTGTTTCAAAACAAAAATTAAAATGACCCACGTTTTCCCTCAGGGCTCCAATCCTTGGGCCTCTATTGGGTTTCAAGTTTACGTCTGTCTATTTGAAATCAAGTGATCCAGCATGGACTGCTGGTTCAGTATGCTGACGACACTACTCTCGTTTCTTCAAAAACAAATTCAACCCAAGATCTGGAAATCAATTCTTTCATAGAATTGAATGCATGCATTCAGTATTTGACTGAAATAAACCTGAAAACAAATCAGTCTAAAACAACTGTCATACATTTTAGCCTTCGACAAAATGATCACCAACCGCGCACCCTGCTGTGATTTGTGGATGATTTTCGTTTATAGGAAACAGATTCCACAAAGTTATTGGGAATGTTCCTAGATAGAGGACTGACCTGGGCTGATCATGTGGACAATGTAAAATGTGCTAGAGAAAGCCTCAGGCATATATGCCTTGCGCGCATTTAGCAAAGTTTTGTTCCCTCATAGTTGTTAACAAGATGGCCTATTTCGGCTATTAATCCACCCACACTTTGCGTATGGGGAGTGAGACTCAGCTGTTTTTGCTAGAAACAAAATGGAAAGATTTTCCAAGCTCCCAAAAAAAAGCAATCAGAATCATTGCACAAGTGCCTGAATTATAGAGAGTCGTGTAGGGAATCTATTCAGGGAGCTGGGGTTGCTGACTTTGCCCTGACTCTATACCTAACACAAGTTATGCACGATGACAGTTACACATCACGTACTGCAAATCAAAGTGGTGATTTGGTTCGTGGCGGTGACGTTCACCAATATGGGACAAGAGGCATGGGACAATTTTCGAACTAGTCAATACAGATTGACGTTATCACAACACCATCCCGCAACAAGTTGTTGTCAGACTCATCAACAAGCTCCCTGAGAGTATAAAAAATTCCATCAATCAAAAATCAATTAAAAACACGTCTCAAATGCCCTTTTGGTGTCAAAAGCGTTTTTATTCTGTCCTGATGAATTCATGATGAGCCGCTTGGAGGTCTAAAATTGCACAGTATTTAAATAATCGGGCATTTGTATGTGTTTGGCTCTGGATCTGGAGTAAGGTATGTATATGTTTCGCTTTGGATCTGGAGTCAAGTTTGAATGTGCCTGAGCGAATGTATGAATTGTAAGTGTGAATGTGTACGAAGGTATAGTTGGGGACTATTTTATTTTTGTTTATGACGATTGCGATACAGATGTTAAATTGTTTTAAAATGCAATAAAAGAGATTATTATTATTGATTATTATTACTTATTGTTTTAGATAGTGGTTTTTGTAATAAGACTTACTACTTGACCCATAAAAAATAAGAAACAACTATTGTTTTGACAGAGAAATTTTCCATTTCAATAGTTTTTGTATCCGAGTGCCAAAAGCACATCCTCCCCTACTCCCCTCCCACACCAAACCACCAGAGTTACAGAGATAAAGTTTTGTTTTTACTTGTGAATGAATATTATACGCGTATTACGATACGTATATAAAATCTTCTCATCAGCCAATTTTATGAAATTTTCTCTTTATTTAGGCCACAACAGGTTCTTTGACAATATAGATGATATTATCGCGGCCTTTATTCTTTTATTGTTCTTCTCTTGGCCTGAATGTATTCTTTAGCAATTGAAAATCTCTTTTTCTTCGATAGTTATCCTTTTATAAAAGTATCCATAAAATCCTAATTAGTTTTAGTGAAATTAAATCATTTATATTTTCTCAGTTTGTAGGAATTTAAACATGAACGATTCGACGACGAAGATATATTCATTGGGATATGTAATTCTGTAATTTCTCTTTGTCATTTATAAACAAGTTATTTACTTTCCAAAATTGCATAAATAAGTCTATATCAAGCCCACTGTTACACATTTCTCTAACAGAGAAGATATCGTTTACAAGATATTTAGTTTGTAAATACCGTAATATTAATATTGCATGAGAAAATAAATCTACGAATTTTCGAAATGTGCATACACACATTTGATTAATCTCTTTAATAAATCATAATATGCATACAAGTATCAAACTAAATTTGTTAATAATTCATATCAAAGTAATGACAATTTACATTATCTTATAATGGACTCTTAAAATATCGAAAATATAATATGACATTTTATTGAGGTATAATAAGCCATAGGTTACTCGTATTTAATATGAAAATATGTTAACTTGCGATAGTACATTATTTGGGTATAAATATTAAATATTATATTTACAAGAAGGTATATTGATGATACTATAATACATATAGACGTAAATTAAAAGAAGAACGTATGTACTAAAAAATCTGTAAGTTATTCTATATTTCTTTAATGTGAAGTTTTCGAATGAACGTCATGCAAAATTCAAAATACTCCTCTCTAAAATTGTAATTGTTTATGCTATCAATCGTTTCGGAATAAATGGAGCTCTTAATAAAGCATGGAATAATTTATATTTAAATAATAAAAGTATTCATGCATGAGAAAAAATCTGAAAAATATAATTTCGAAATTTGAGAAAAAATTAAAGATAAATTTGGTTTGCACAATTTTACGTTAGCACAATTATTTTTTAGAGTTAGAAGATCTAAATCTTTAATTTACCAACTAGAGTTTGAATGTTTTAAAATATTAAAGAACTAAATAAAAAAATATTAATTACATTGAATAAAATTTGCTATATGAACAAGAAGTAATATGATTAACATTTGGAGAATAAATTCTCAACAGCGCTTACACTGATCATATGTGGAAAGTGAATCATGTTTTCTTCTTCTTCGGAATCTTATCTATATGAATACCTTTAGTTTGCTGTCATTGATGATATAAAATATCATCATTTGATAAGCAAGATCGTTTTGTAATATTTAAAGATTCTTATTGAAAAATCTTGTAATTTACAAAAGTATTAATAAACTCTTCCGGTTTTATAAACCCGTCATTGCACGATTCATAGTAGACAATTCTTTATAGTAACAGAAAACTCCATGAAAAGTTGATGAAACACTTATGTTTCTTGATGTATTTTTAATTTGCTTTCGTATTTTTAATCTTCCGTAGATAATTTATATACTGTAGTCCCGCTTACTATGTTTAGGTTTCACTTAAAGAAGGTAACAAAATTGACATGTTTGGTAGTTTCATGTAATCATCGAATTTAAGGTTATAAAATGTGATAAATTGTACGGAGTTCATTTTTTACTCTTTATCTATAAGACGAATTTGACTATGTAGTAAAATTATTAAATTTTCTTTAAGAGTTTTTTTTATACAAATGTTATAAATCTTTCAAGAGTTGTAAGATTTTTGAATAAATGTTGTTGAACTGGAAAGAATTTTCATAGTTTTTTATTTACTTAATGTTATTACATTTTAATATGAATTGTTTTATTTTAAGAAAGAAATAATAAGACAGTTTCTTTAAATCCTTTAAGTTTTATAGATTTTCGAATGGTTGTGATACTTTTTCTGTTTGATTTTTAAGAATCATTTTTATGCATTTACTATATGTCTTTAAACCACGTGTTTATATATTTTAGTTAGTGTAACAATTTAACTTTAAAGGCTCCAAATAGTGAATAGTATGACAATTTAAATTATTCTTCTTATACACATGTATACAAGCACATATAATAAGAGTGTATGTGTTTTAGTTTAGTTACAAAATTAGAAGGAGAATATGTTAATTCAGTGAAAGGAATTGGAATAAAATTTTGTTAAAATTACTTTCAAGCTTTTTCCGACAAAAATTATAATTTACTAGCAGTTACCCACTGTTTCGCACGCAATTTAGTAGGCTTTGCACGTGTATAAGTATTTCTGGTTATATTGAATTATATGTCCGATGCCAATGTTGAGTTTACTTGTTGCCACGACCAAAAGAATCCGTAAAAAGTGTATATTTTTGTCCATTGTAATTTACCCCGGTCTTCGCAATATTTGTAGTTGATTTTCACTTGTTTCCCAATTAAGAAAATATACAATGTGTAAATAAGTCCTGGAACGCCTGGAGGATATATTCTAAACGAATTGAGATATCAATGTGCAATCTTCACCATACTTATTAAAATACTTTTTTG
>NW_025788602.1:0-9901 GCF_021130785.1 Homalodisca vitripennis
TTGTCCGCTAATGTTCATAGTTTATATAAATGAAATGTTTGAGATTGTAAAAGAATGTAAGATTTGGACATATGCCGATGATATAAAGACTTTACTTACCCAGAACTACTGACATATTGGTGGACATGGACGATGAGCACGTGACGGGGACAGGACGGGAACTAACAGTACGTATTATAAAAATGCCTTTTGAAACAACTGCTGATAAGAAAGGTTAACACACTTTCACTAACAACCAATGAACAATCAAGTAATAAATTACTGCAGGGGCAAAGTATTGGGTCTGTTTGCCAAGATAGCAGATGACAATGATACAGTCTTATCTAAAAAGGAAGTAAACATATTTTTATTAGTATTGTTAAAATTGATAGAAATGTTCGTATATTTGTACTCTATTTTTGTTAATATTTATTTAATTTATTGTAATGTTATTGTATTGTAATATATATATTGCATGTGTTATTAATGTTATAAAGAACCCTTTTAGTTCACTGTTCTATGATATTCGCTACGGATTTCATAAT
Organism: Homalodisca vitripennis; assembly: GCF_021130785.1. Classification (NCBI taxonomy): domain Eukaryota; kingdom Metazoa; phylum Arthropoda; class Insecta; order Hemiptera; family Cicadellidae; genus Homalodisca; species Homalodisca vitripennis. The sequence goes on from NW_025788602.1 coordinate 525, forward strand.
TATATATTTTGCGCTTCTTGCTATTTATTTAATATCTCTGGGTTATTGTAATTTCATGTTCATAACATAAATATTTGTTACACAACCGTTCGTTTTTTCAGTTCCGGAGTAGTAAAAGTTGTAATTGTAGTTAATGAAATATCATGTCATAGTATGTTCTTGAAAAATTATACTGATGGAACAATATTATTACAATAAAATCACTAACTAATGCTTGAAACTCCTCATCATACTAAATGTCTGATATGTGGCCTTGTGAATATGTAAGTCCTGGTATTAAATAGAAATTCCAAAATATTGTATCATTTCAATTAAAAAATAATTAAATTACTTTACCATCATTTTGGTCACAAGTGATATACATTTACGGTATGTTTCACATGAAACAAGGAGTTCCTATTTCTAGCATAATACTTCATTCTATGGTATAATGTTATTAGTACCATATCGAAAAATCATGGTATACATGAACTATCTGCATCTAACATCTATATATTCCGTATTCGTATCGTGTTGAAACATTGTTTATGAAATTAATTCTTATAGTATTTCGACCTCGCTGTGGAGGGCCATATTCAGCAAACAAGGTTACATCGAAATATGCTTAATTTATTATAAGGATTTCCTTGTAAGTATATGAATATGAAATAATTGTATGCGAGTATATTGATATTGTGTTTGCGATGATTTATTAGTATCTTCCGACATATTTTTTAATTCAACCATAAATAATATGTAATCCCTATTAACATATTTTAAATTACTATACATTTAGTCAAAAGAAGTGAGTAGTCGAAGTTCGCACTACAATGATTAGAAATATTTGGTGAGCTTAATATAGTTTTTATTTAAAACAATAATAGTGTAAAATATGTGAAAGTTATTGTTTAAATTTATCATTACCGGTATTTATCCGTTTAGTAATTTATTGCTTAATCTCCAATGCTGCTAGATGATAATTGCAGACTTGTAATCTCGAACAAGCATTTTTTTAATGTTAACAATAATTGAATTAAAGATTAATAATGTGGTTTTCAGAGTGGAAGTGTGTCCAGTTCGTCTACGTCTGCGGACAACTGGCCAATCGCCTCTCTGGGTGGGCCTCCGCCAATGGGCTCCTATCAAGAGCCCAGAAAGGGTTTACCCCCGCGGAGGGCTGCCTGAGCACAATTTCCTGTTACAGGAACTCCTCGATGAGGCACGTATGCATGGGGGGGAGCTTTGCATTGCCTGGCTTGACCTGGCTAATGCATTTGGGAGTGTCCCCCACTCCTCGCTCTTCTCCGCCCTGCGCTCTGCCGGTCTTATAGACGAGCTCCTCACGCCTGAGATTTAATGGGGTGATCAACCGAGGCGGAGAGAAAGAGTGGGGATGGAGGGGCCCCTCCTGCCAACTACAGATAGCCCGTGTATTAGAATAGTGGAATGGGCAGTCCGCGCGTTCTCGCTCTGTACTCATCTGAATTTTATTGTTTAGTAGTAAAATTTAAATTGAATTAAATTTAAAACAAGTAATAGTATTTCAAAACTATGCCACGGAAAATTCTGTCAAATTTATCGAATTTATGTTTTAGGAAGAAGAGTGTAACAGAATGCAACCAGGCAATACCAATATTACCAAACAGAGGAGTTATTTTTCCACGAAAAAGAACAAAAAATCCTCGCAGAGAGGCCTCACAGAGGAGGAAAAAGTTAGAAATTTGCCTAGACTTAATTAAGCCTTCTGAGTAACAATGGCAGACTTCAATAAATTATATAAATTTGTGTAATTGTAATTGTATCATAAATCTTTATATTCGTAGCATTAGAGATTAGTAGGACTAAATTATTTTCATCATCCGTATTACATAAAATTTCTGTAATATAAGTGTAATATTTCTTACATAACCGCTTTATATTTCTTTCAAATATAAGTGTTTAAAATTGTAAACCAAAAATATACTCATATATTATCTTAAACTGAATTTGTCAGTTACAGTAATATAATATAATTAGCAAAATTTTGTATTTATTAATGATGTCACGTGCTATGTTAGGTATTTAAGTCAGGTAGTTGTCATTGATTTTGTCATATTTCTATAATTGTGTTTTTGGTTGAATATTTACTCGCAAGTTTCTTTTTTAATCTTTTTTAATACCCTTAGTTTATTACAGCTATTACATAACTCTTATTACAGATTTTGTAGTGTAATTATTAATTTATTTACTACCAATTAAGGACTCCACATTATAATATGTTGCTTTTGCCCTATTAATTTGAATATATTCCAATAGCACAAAAAGATTATGACATTTTATTCGTTGTGCACCATCTCACATTTTGTAAAGTGTCTTTGGAGTTATAAAGAAAGTTCAATATTAATATAATTAATTCGATATAATTTCTATGTTTTGCAGATATGTTCGTGTAAAGTGTCTTTGGATTTATAAAGAAAGTTCTATATTAATATAATTAATTCGATATAATTTCTATGTTTTGCAGATATGTTCGGATATATAACGACTTATTAATTCGGATATAAAACGACTCATTAATTCGTAAGATAATAGAAATCAGAACCGTTCCGAACTGAGGTCGCTATCAGCCGCATGTACAGAATTTGTCAGGAATTTTCGGGATTTATCGGTACTGCTCGGCTCTGTCCCCACTCTTTCTCTCCGCCTCGGTTGATCACCCCATTAAATCTCAGGCGTGAGGAGCTCGTGTCTTATAGTGTAAGAACCAGCACTCTTAAGCCGTGTCCACACATATGCCGCGGTTGGCTTTTGGCAATGCCGCGTTGGCAAAGCCAATGCAATGTAGACGTGGCCGTTGGCATATGCCGCTGAGCCAATGGTTTGCCAACGAAAATCGCTCTAGTGTCGGTCTCCATCAAAGGAAGCCGGTGAGAGCCGGTAGTGGGGACGAGCCAACCGTTGGCTTCACGCGGCATGCACGTGGTTCAGTTGTGGCTGAGACAGTGCCGAGTACAGTCATGGAGTGGACGAACGATAAAGTGTGTCAACTTATTGAGCTCTACCGTGATAAACCTGTTCTGTGGGACTGTCGCTTGAAAGGGTACAAAGACAGAAACAAGAAACAAGATGCTCTTCAAGAAATAGCAGATGTTTTTGGTGTTGACAAAGCAGTAGTGGAAAAGAAAATTAAAAACCTAGTGTGCCATTTTTTACGTGAAATAAAAAAGGAGAGAGACTCAAGTAAGTCTGGTGCGGGAAATTCTGATGTGTACAAGAGTAAATGGTTTTGCTATAACAACATGCTATTTCTCCAGGATCGAAATACACCTAACGAAACGACGGACACAATCACGCAGGTAAATATATATTGACACAGTAAGTATTAGTAATTATATTTTACGTTCATATCAAACACATATTACATAGTTAGGGCTAATTATTTGTCTTGTTGAAAGGATAATTTTCCAGCCGGGGAAGCGAAGAAGTCTGCAAATTCTTTTCTAGTGGCTTGTGCCTCATCAGTGCTTCTTCTTGAAGTTCGAGGAATGTTGACCAAAGCTTGATTTGAAGGGGATTGTCTCCAATGTCCTGGATTGATCTCACCTGTAGTTGAGCACTCAGAGTCGAATGTTCCCACGGGGTTGTACACTGATTTGGGAATTACTTTTCCTCAAGTAGTTGTGCAGATAAAGTACTGCCAACACCACCAGCGTAGCCCATTCTGGTTTTAATAGCATAGGTCTTTGTAGTATGCGGTACACAGAGGATATTATGCCGAATGCATTCTCAGAAACTCTACGTGTCTACTTAACCGATAGTTGAACACTCTTTCTTTAGAGTCCTTTTTTTGAATACCTGGATATGGTTTCATGATGTGCTTCGATAAAGGAAAAGCATCATCGGCCACAAAAACATACGGTGTTTTATCTGTTCTTCCAGGAAGAGGAGTAGGAGGAGGAAGATGCATTGTGTTGTTCCTCAGACAATCTCTGAATGTTGTGTGACTAAACACACCTCCGTCTGATATTCTTCCTTGACAACCAACACTTGCGTAGATAAAGTTGTAGTGCGCATCTACCACCGCAAATAGAACTATACTGAAAAAACCCCTTGTAGTTGAAATATTCTGTGCCACTATGGATAGGTGCTTGCAACTCAATATGCTTCCCATCAAAGGCCCCCACACAGTTTGGGAAATTCCACTTATCATTGAACTCTTTTGAAATAACTTTCCACTCTGCTTCTGTTTTTGGCATCTGAAACAAAATGACAACAATATAGCAATATTCATTATCCAATCATTAATCTTTTCCTTTTTTTTAGGACGAGCATACAAATAAAGATGGAGATACTGCAAACCAATCGCAAACTGTCAACCAGGACCAAGTTGCTGGACCAAGTGGAGAAACGCCTCGAAAACGTGTAAGTTTGCCAAAGGAACAGTCTGATCGGCCAGGCGGAGGCCCACAAAAGAAAAAAAAGACTACAGCTACAGAAGAAGCTCTGTCAATTATGAGAAGTATCCAAGGTCGGCATAAAGGTATGGATCAGTTCAAATCTTTTGGAGAGCAAGTAGGACTGCGTATTAAAGACCTCCCATCATCAAATGCTCAGAAAATTGCAAAACACCTTATTAGTAATATTCTGTTTGAAGCAGAAATGGGCAAGTACGACTATGGCAACCCAATCGGCGGAAGTTACTCACAGCCATTCTACCCAACACCGAACTACGTACAACAACCGATTTCTGTCCCGATGCCACCAGCTTGTCCCAATCCAAACCCATGTAGTGAGCAGCTGTCTTTTCACGGAATAGACAAACACAGGCAAACTCTCCAGATTCAGTCATAAGCTCCTCGCTATCAACCCATACGGACAATGACTCTATCGACAATATATTGATGCACCTGTAATAATAATTTTACAAATTTAAATAAAAGAGAATTTTACACCTCATCTCTTCAAAATTCAAATTTGAGTTAAGACTTTTGTTCATTTTTGTTATTGTAATTAACTTAATACTCATTTTAACTAAGTAAATAAGGGTTTCATTTGTAATGGAGAGTGTTTTGTTCGGAACTTGAGACGCATGTCTACCAAATAAAGGTTTTTTTCTAATATACAATTTTTTCTTACCTTGATGTAATCCTGTAATACACTGACAATTGCTTCACAAACAGTCGGGATGATGGTTGATATTATTTGCTTTGAAATCTTGAATGTGTAACTTAACGAGTGGTAAGAGTCTCCCGTTGCCAAAAACCGCAGAGTAACTGCAAGGCGTTCATGTGGAGGAATAGCACTTCTGAAGGACGTGTCTCGTTTCTGGATGATACGAGCTATCTTATTTAGAAGATCTTCAAAGTCACTACTTTTCATTCGAAAAAAGTTTTTGAAACCACATCCATATCTGTACTCGAGATTTAATTCGTCTTCATCATCCAATACCAAATCCTTCATCAACTCACTAGTTCCGTATTTTCTTCTACTTTGAAGGCTTGGACGCACCCAAAACCGTCGTTTACCGCAATTTTTCGTGATTGATAATTACAAACGCGCCTAAAGCAACTAGTACATCCTCCTCGTCAGACATTTTGCGACTGAATGCCAACTCACGTGTAGACGACAAGCCAAAATCTGGGGTCCACCCAAACGGTCCAAGGAACAAGCGATCCAATTTTTCTATTGGAAAACACTAAGTACAAATCAGAGGGCAGAATGGCGGTGGGGGCGTGGTTTACGCAACCTCAAAAGGGGGTTCACCCAAACGGTCCAAGAAACAACCGATCCAGCTCCGCCCATAACAAAAATATACCGATCCAGCTCCGCCCATAACAAAAATATAGCCATTTAAGAACAGAGTTATGAATTTTTAACTAACCAATAGAAATTGAGCCAAGATAAAGGCAGCGTTTCAATGTTTCACCTGTAACTGAGTATCAGGCGCGCAGAGATGGATAGAGGTTCAGGTAGCAGAACCTTGGCGATCACCGATTCCATCACAAACTGGCGATCGATTGAGGCGGGCAGTTTGAATGAGCCGCACTGTTTTTAACAAATATATATGTTAAATAAACCTGCACCGATATATTTATTTCTGAACATAACATTTCTAATTTCTACAGTCATTAACTGAATAAGTTGGTGCTTCTAACTGGGTGGATTTTTAACAATTACATATTTATTGTAATTTATTTTAGTGAATTAAAACTTATAATGTAACTTATATTGAACACTTCCTTGCTCTTTTCATTTTGAACCAAACCACGTGTCGCGTACCTTATAATATAATATTTGATTAAGAAATGAATATATGAAGCATATTGCAGTATACAAATTGTCTACGAGAATAAATAATAAAGTTTATAATTTTGGACTAGAATCTTGAAGCTGCAGATGCTGTGCACGAGCCGCAGGTGCTGCACGCGGTTGACAGGACATGAAAGGCGCCGCGGTGGAACATTCTTTAAAATACAATAAATTTTAACCGTTAACCTACGCCTGTACGCGGTGAGCGTGACAGGACTCTGTAATCACAGCTCCGGGACAGGCCTGACACAGGCACAATATTCATAGCCGCTATGTGATTGTACTTGATATTCATAAATAAAATCTAGAAACACTGTTCGCCGCTAAATACACATACACGGCTGCCGAATTACGCAATATACGCTTGTGCTGAATGATGACAAATTCTTACGGCAGTCACATGACGTAATTATTGATTTTCTTACTTCCAATTATGGATATCGTTGCTATATCATTAATTTAGAATTTTAAAACAATATACTCCTAAATATCCCAAGAGATGTCTCTTACAATTTCTGAATAAGATATTTTTATTGTCAATATTTTCTTGTTAATTGGTTAAAGTAGAGAGCGCTTAAAATTAAAAACACAAAACTGATCTTCTTTAGAAAAGCAGTCTATACTAAAGCTGCATAGAATTGGGCTGGTAATAGATAAAAGCAGTTTTTGAACTGCAAAAATATGATGTAATATGTGATCAAGAAATACAACAAACTTATGTGTATAGAGATAACTAAAATGCGGCTGCAATTTCATTGTCTTATCTAATACATCCGTCGTGAGTACGGTGGGCTCTCATCGCCCTCTTCCTAAGCAGCTGTGAGGGTAGCATCATCCAATTCTCTTGCCAACCTCTGTGCGCCTGATACTCTTTGCTTGTATTACTTTGGAGGTTGCGTAAACCACTGGGTAAACCACGCCCCCACCGCCATTCTGCCCTCTGATTTGTACTTAGTGTTTTCCAATAGAAAAATTGGATCGCTTGTCCCTTGGACCGTTTGTGCGCCCCCGCAAAATCTAGGTTTGCCGCGTTGGCTTTGCCAACGCGGCATTGCCAAAAGCCAGCCGCGGCATAGTGTTAGACCATCAGCTGATAGAAGACAGCCTGCAGGTTCGATGAACAGATGTGCCTTCGGCTGGTGCTTCCACCAAATTGTAAGTTTTATATTCTACTCACATGTTTTAAATATAAATCTTCTGAACTTTGTGGTATATAAAGTAATGAAAGTAAGTATATGAAAAATTAAGGAAATAATTCTTGAAAATAACTATAAGGCTAATTGCAATGAAAATAAGAGCTATTATACCATTACTTAATAGTTTTTTTAACATTTCCAAATACACTGGATAAATATGGCTGTATATATAGGTACCATACGACATTCAAATGTAGATATTAACACCAATTTATTTATTTATTTGTTGGGTGTATTAGCTTATTTAATGTTTTATGGAGTTTGGTTGTTTTAACTGATTTTGCAATTGAATAGTAATGCAATAATAAACGAAGGTTTAAGGGGATCCGCCACCTTTAGAGCATTTTTTTAAATTTCACATTTTAAACTGTTTTTATATTGTCAAACACAACTAGAAAGAAGGTAATTGAGTGTTTAAAAAAAATAAAAAAATTCCATGAGGTAGCAAAATTTAAAATTCGTTAAATTTTTCGTGTTTTTTTATTTTTGAATAACTTTTTTTAATTTTTAACAAATTTTGTTCTTTGTTTTTTTAATTTGTTCCTTATAAGATAAAGAAACTTTTTGGGTATGCATTTGACATTAGCATCAAAATTTAAAAAAAAACTGTACGCTAATAAAATTTTAGATATAAAGTTTTTTTCATCGTAAATGTAAAAATATGACATATGAAGGTTAAAACATATGAAAAAATATTAATTATTGTAGGAAATGGATTTTCATCCCCAAAAAAAATATTTATTATAATATTAAGAATAAGGGTTTGAAAAAATTAGAAAGCTCTAAGACAATTATTTTAGATTTTATTCAAGCATTAATGTATAAAAAACATGGAAAAATAAATTAACGGGAAATAGCCGCTAAAGATAAAAGTTCTATCCTTACTACTAAAACTGTCCAGAAACCATATGTAGCACCTTCATTTTCTTTTTTCTTCTCCTCCTCAGCAAGTTGGGTAGATTTTTGGAGTGTTCTGTACCTCTTATACTTCTCTGAGGCTACACTAAAATAATATTGTCTGTAAATAACGCGTTGCCTTTTACTAAGAATTGAAATAAATCAGAATCAACTGTAAAACATGAAAGTGAAAAAAACCTAGGGTTTTACACATGTGCACATAACCTAAAGTGACAATTTCTTGGCATCAACAATCAATCTCAAACATCTGATTGATCAGTGGGAAACAATGCAGACTCATGCAGCCAACCTCCGGGAAAATAAATAAAAATAAAAGTAGGTCAATATATGATTATAATAATATAAAATGAGTGTTATAAATACTTTGCCCTTCTTATAAGCATTAAATAAGTTAGTCTACTATTTATAAATAAAAAATATTCAAGATAGCTGGTGAATAAACCATTGTAAGCCAAATAAAAAATTTAATATTATGGTAAAGTAGGCAAAATTACGATTTGCGAATATTATGTTATTTGCATTTTTTTTAGAAAAAATGTCAGAATGGCTTAAAAATTAGTAAAAAATGTTCAGAATACTATGTACAACAAGAAAATATTTATTTTCAGAAAAAGTCAAAAATTTCAAAAAAAATGCCGTTTTAAAGGTGGCGGGTCCCCTTAATTTCAACTAATGTTTGAATATAATCTCATGTACTGTGAAGTAAAAGTCACTAAAATTACATAGTTGGTTTAAATCGCAATTCAATTATAAATCATCACTGTCTAATATACATGGTTATTTTAAATGATTATTTAGACTGTTTATGTTACTAAAATTTACATGTATTTTTATGTTTTACATAAGAGTCAGTGGTCAGACTACGAGTTTTCCGACCTTCAAGAAGAGAGTAAAATAAAAATGTTATCCGATTTCGGAGAAACTCATCCTTATGATTGGGGGCGAATGACTTTTTGAAGGTAAGATTTAGCACTGTATGGTTACTTATTTATACAA
>NW_025788603.1:0-49697 GCF_021130785.1 Homalodisca vitripennis
AATTTTGGGACAATTCAAAAATTTAAATTCCCTTTATATACCCACCACCCCAAGTTGTAACTAATAAAAAAGGCTCAAAAATCAAAAAACTGTAAATTTTTTTCATCAAAATATTGACAGCCCTTGGGCAAAAAATTGATCGGCTTGCTCATTTTTTACATACTTCAAACCCCCGGGCATTTTAGTAATAAGGGGAACCCCGGACTAAACTGTGAAAAAATTTAAAAATTTGGGAAAAAATTTCCCAAAATTTTATTCTCTAATAACTTCTTTAAAATAGAGAACACCATATAAAAGGGGAATTGCTATCTACAGAAATAACATGATTGGTTAGAAGTCAAAAGTCCAACTTAGAGAACCTAAGTATTGAACTAACATGGGGGAAGTCGCTGCTGTGAAACTCCAGATAACCAGGAAACGGCATTTGTAAATTTTTGGGTGCTTACCGTCCACCTAAAGCATCCCCTCACCAGGCATTTTTAAATTTCCTTTCCGACCCTTCTGGAAAGAATTCCACGGGAGAACAGCGGATTTGCCGGGTTGGGGATTTTAACTTTTGACATGTTAGATAAGACAAAAAGAGAAAAAATACTATTTGTTGAAGTTTCTTGCTCCTTTTACATGTTTTCGACTAGATCCCCCCCACCTACCAAATTACTCACACCTCTTCAACTTCTATTGACATGGTTTGTACAAATTTCGATTTTAACTCTATTTCTTTTGTTTGTTGTCCCACAAAAGGCTTTCAGACCATACAGGGCAATTTACTTCTGGGGGACATCCCTTTTCCAAACAGCTGAAAGGAACATCATTGACAAAAAGGTTTTTTAATAATAAAAACCCCTTACATGCCCAAGGGTTTTACTATCTATCCAGAGCGGGGAAAAGGGTATTTTAGTCCACATGCAGAAGAACCCTATTGCAATTTCCCTTTTCCTTTTTTAAAATCGGCTAGGGAAACATTGCCTGTCCTATGCCCAAAAAAACAAAGTAAAGGGCCTAGTCGACAGAATAATCTTGAACTACTAAATCCTGTTTATTGACCTGCAAAGGGAAAAAATTCCTGAAAGCTCAGGATCTTTTTTTTGTCAACCAAAAACCCAAGAAGACAAAGTAAGGGCCTCAGCAAAGAAAAGACATATGCCCTTTTAAGGGTTAAAAAAAAATAAAAAAACAAACAAATGAAGCCATATTAACCAAGCCTCTAATAAAAGCAAAGCAATCGGGGAAAACAATAAATAAAGTAAGACCTTCGAAAGAATCACCTCAAGAGGAGGAATGGCAGATTAACACTGGCTTGGAAACAGCCTCCAAACATTGGTGAGGTGGCAAATATTTTCAATGAATAATTTCGCTACAATAGCAGAAAAAAAATTTTTAAAAAAAAAAATAACAGTTCCCAAAACAAAGGACAACCTTAAAAAGCCTACCTGACCTTACAGCTAACACAAAATTTCCCATCCTTTCAACCTGCAAATGTTGACGAAGTACTTAAAAACAATTAACAAATTGAAATCTTCTACGCTTCCGGAATAGATGAAGTTTCAGCTAATCTCCTAAAATCTTGCAGACTGGAACTCTGCCTCCTCTTTCCGATGTTATAAATTAAATCAATGACCCAAAGGGGGTTTTTTTCCCTTTCTAAATTGAGACCCCTAAAAGGGTTTTTTCCAAAAACACAAACAAGGAAGCAAAAAAAAATTTTAAAAAACTACGGGCCCCAATTTCTTTATTCCAACATTTTCAAAGGTTTTGGAGAAAATATTTTTTGAGAAATTTTTAAATGGATCATCTTAACAAAAACCCCTTAATTCCTGACAGACAAAAACGGTTTTCCCTAGCGGGGAAATCAACCATTACAGAAATTGACAGACCAAAACAAACACAAAATTTTGACAAATTGACGCAGGCAACACAGTCACAAGCACCTTTCTTGATCTCAGTAAAGGGTTTTGACTGTCTAGATCATGGCCCACTTTTAAGCAAGTTGAGCTCATTGGGCATAAAGCACTCCCGTTTTGAATTGGTTTGGCAGCTACTTAACCCGGACGAAAACAAAAAGTAACCATCCAAACATACTCTAAATTGGGAAAAAAAGAAAAAAGGAATATCTTCCCCTCTACCCATAACCCCAAAGGGGTTTCCCCAAGGATCTGTAATGGGCCCAGTACTGTTTTTTTTTATTTATATCAGAACTTCCATCCCATATAAACCACTTTAAATTATCCTGTCATATTGCTATGACACAGTTCTTGTATCTAGCAACAAATTAATAGACAACTTGAAATAAGCACCTTCATATCTGTTAATATGGCTCAACAGTACTGTCCTTTAACAATGATCAGTTTTTAACGAGTGCAAAACAAAACAGTTAATTTTAGGAAGACATGACGATGCAGTTTTCGAAACTCCAGGGGTTTGGGAAAGGTCTTTTTCAACTAAACCCCTTGGTGTCACTCTAATGAAAAACTGTCTTGGAGCCACCAATTGACAAATTTTGCCACCAACTTAGCTCGGCTATTTTTGCCATAAAAAGAGTGAAACAAAAAGTACATTTGAGGCAACCCCAAGGGTCACTTATTTTTCACCTTTGAATCAAAATCAGATTGGCATAATCTTATGGGGGAAAAAGTTCATGCAGTAATTTAAATAGGATTTTGGTCCTTCAAAAAAGAGCCCTTAGAACAATGGCTAGCCTTCAACCCCTTGACAGCTGTCGTGAAGTCTTTAAGAACTTTAATATTTTAACTGTACATCCCTGTATATTTTAGAAGTTGTTTTATTTGCCTGCAGACTCAAGTTACCAAAAAACAAAGACATACATGGGTGACAAAATCGCCCCTGTGGGCCCACGATTTCCCTCCTTCAATCCCCCCCGGACCCGCCTTGTTTGAAAAAAAGCCTTCCCTATCAGGGGCAAAAATTTTTTAATGTTCTACCTGACGAGTTGAAGACTCAAAATTCAGCTACAATGAGAAGACAACTTCGAGAATGGTTTAATCAATAAATAAATTTTACACAAGGGAACGAGTTCATGACAAGGGGGAAAGGGGACCCTCAGCTTTGGGGACTCCCCAAAAATCCCGGAAGAAACACTTTGAAAAACCATCTTATTCGGGTTTCTATTAAAACCTGTCTTTTTTTCGGGTAATTTGACGCTTATTCTTTTTCTTTATATTTTTTTTTAAAGTATTTTTGATTAAATTGTTTTTAAAATTAAACAAAACTAAACAAAGATCAGTTTTTTAAAAAAAGTATAAATTACCAAAAAATGTCTTCTTTCAAAAAAGGGGGGAATTTTTTTAAAAAAATGCTCTAAAAAAATTGTGTGGGGATAAAAAAAAAGGGATTAAAAAAACTAAAAATAGATTTGAGAAGGTATAAACCAGCTAACACCCCGGGGGTTAATTTGTGATGTTCATACCTTTTGTCAAATTTTAAGAACTTAAAACTGAAATTTTGCCCATTAGAGTTTTAATACGGGTTCAAAAGGTTTGGCTTTGCCCAATCAGTCAAAAAAACAATGGGATGTTCTTTTCTGAAAAAAGAAAAAAAAACCGTTGCGTAACTGGGGATTGGGCTCGGGGGGAGGGGGGAAATGATTTGGGGACACCACACAAAAAGATTTGGAAAAAAAATTTAAATAAAATTATGTGGGGTCTAATTCAAAGTAAGACTTTTTAAATGCGCTTTCCCAAAACGAGTTTAATCCCTTTTATAACATATTTTTTATCCTTGGGGGTTTAAAATTTATATTGTTTTTCTATCCCCCCAAACCCCTTTTTAGTTAAAACCCCGTAATACACCCTTATGTGAAACATTCTGTGGGGGTTTGGATTCAACTACAAGAAAAAAAAAAATATAAAAAATTGTTTTTTTGGGATAAAAAATTGTTTTAACCCGCAAAATTCACCTAAAAATCATGCTATTTAGTTGGCCTAAATTTTAATTTTTAAATTTTTTCCCTTTTCCCAATAGTGATTTTCTTTGAAGTTCTAATTTGGTTTCTTGATTTTAAAGTCCTAATAATATTAAAAATGGGAAATGGAGTTTTTTGTCATTTTACTATTCCCTTTGTACTAAAAATTTTAAAATGAAAAATTCTTAGGGTTCCCTTGGGTTTAACTTTAGGCCTACTCTCTTTTTTGAAAACCCCCCCAGGCTACCCCCCAAACTTGTTTTTAAAGTTGCATTACGGGTACAAAAATTTTAAATTGAAAAAAACCTGTTAAAATGTTTAGACTGTTCTGTGAAAAAATGGTTTAATGTTTAAATTTAAATTTTAAAACCACTTTTTCCCCAAATTGATTAATTTATGGTGTAAAAGGGCATAAAAGAAAGGGCTTCATAGTAATATTCTCTTTTTCAACCTGAAATGAAACTCAAATTTGAGCAAGATTAAAAAATTTAAATCCAAAAAAAAAAATTTAAAAATTTTCTAAAAAAATAAAATTTTTAAAACCCGTACCTTTAGCAAATGGGAGAGTTGGGTCTTTTGTGTAATGCAAATATAATACCCCAAAGTTACTATCAAATTTTTAACAAAATTTTTATAGACTTAAAAAACCCCCTTTTTTTTTCCCTCTTTTCAAAAAAGCGGTTTTCTCAGCCCGGGGGGGGGTGTTTGTAATGTATATTTTTTTGTTTGGGAAACAAAGGTTTAATCCCCTATTAAAAAAAAACCTTTTTAAAGATGTAAATACAATACCCAAAAATATAAAATTTTTTTTTATAGATTTTCTTGATTGGGGGAACAAGGCAATTTTCAACATTTGCGTCGAAAATTTAAAATTACTCGAACCAGTTTGTGCTTCTACATATGCAAAGCCTAAAAAAAACTGTGGGGCGTACCCGGGGGTACTGATAGCTTCAAAATTATTTGTTTTTTCCAAAATGAGACCAATTTTTTAAAAGTTTGAGTTTTGATTATAACACATGAAAATAGTAGAGAAGCAAATTTAAAAAAGGGTGATCCAAAATACTCTATTCGTACGGGGAAAATCTGAACCCGGGCCTTTTTTATAACTTCTTGTTATTATATTACAAAAATGAGGGGTTGTTTAAAGTAATTTTTCTTCATTTTTAGTATCCGTTTAAGAAATTAATTTTTGTTTTACATTTGAAATCAGGTGCAAAAATTGGGGAAAATTTGAAAATTACCTTTCATCTATATTCCTCTTTTTTTAGTTTGGGTTTTCTCTGTTTGTCGAAAATAAGGGCCGGAAAACTTTTTTAGCTTTTTCCCGTCACAGAATTTTTGGTTTCCCTTCAGAAAAACATGACTCCCGTTTTTCGGGGAAAAGGTCTGCAAATTTTTTCAGACTTCAGATGGGGGCCAGTAGGAGGGGGGGGACTGGAACAAACTGAACATTCACATTAAATCACCCCTTTCCTTTACCATAGCGTCTTAAAAATAAAAAGGACTTGGGTTTTTTTGGGATCGTTTTTCCTTTAAAACATTTTTGTAAACTAAAACCCTAAACTCAACATTGCACGGGCATAGGGTTTTAAAAAAAGCTGTTGTAAAAAAAAAATTTTAAATACCCTTTTTATTCGAAAAAAACCGGTTTTTATTTAAAAACAGCAAAATAAAGTTTTAACAATTTTGGGTTTTTTAAATATAAAATAGTTAAACGGGGAAAAAAGGAATTTTTGGAAAAAATTTTTAAACTTGAACCCAATTAATTTTTAAATCTTTTTCCCTTTTTTTTAAAAAGCTTCTTTTTTAAAAAATATGAAAGGGGGTTTGTTTTTTGGGAACTTTTATTAAATTTTTAAATTTTGAAAAATAAATTAAATTTTTTTAAAAGCTGTCCTTTTTTAAACAATTTTTGAAAAACCCAAAAAACTTTTTTTTTTTAAAAAAGGAAAATTTTAAATTTTTTTGTAAAATTTATTGGTTTTAAAATTTAAAAAAAAGGGGAAATTTTTAAGTCTCAAAAATTTATTCAAAATTTTTAATCTTTTGTAAATAAAAAATTTTCCCTTTTAAGGCTTTCCCCTTGGTTTTAAAAAAAAAATTTTAAGGGAGATCAATTTTTGATATTAGGAAATTTGAAAAATTTAATAATTTTTTTACTTTGGCGGTGGGGAAACAAACAATTTTGGGGATTTTTCAAAAAAACCTTGTTTTTACCCAATTTTTAAAAATAAAGAAAAAAATTTTCAAATTTTTTTGCATAAATTTAATTATTCAAAATTTAAAAAAAATGGCAATTGGTTTTAATTTTTTTTGTTTTTTTTAAACTTTTTAAAAAATTTTTTACATTAAGAAAAACATTTTTTTAAAAATTTTTGGGTTTTTAAAAAAACAATTTTTTCCCACCCAATGTGTCTTTGATGGCAAAAATTAAATTTTTAAAAAACCAATTTCCTTCCCTTTGGGGCCCAAAAATTGTAACCCATCGTTTTTTGGAAAGCTTAAAAAAGGGTTTGGACGGGGAAAAATTAATTTGGGGTTTAAAAAAAATTTTTGGGAAATTAATTTGGAATATTAATTTCATTCAAAAAAAAAATTTTTAAAATACTTTTTGCTTAAGCCTTCGGTTTTTTTTTAATTTTTCGTTTTTATTATAAAAATTTTTTTTTAATACTTTTTTAAAGTTTTTTTTTAAAATTTTTTGGTTTTTTTTTTTTTTATATTGGGTTTTAACAAAAAATTTTTTTTTAATCAAAAAGGTATTTAAATTGGTTTTTTTTTTTTAAATATTTATTGGGTTTTAAATAAAGGCTTTAAGAAATTTTTTTTTTTTTTTAAATTTTTTTAATTTTTTTAATTTTTAATTTTTTTTAATTAAAAATTCAAAAATTTTAAATTTAGTTTTTGAAAAAATATGGTTTTTATTTTTTTTAAAATTTGGGTTTGGCCCAAGAAAAAATAAGTTTTTTTTTTTTATTTTATTTAAATTTTTTTTTTTTTTTTGGGGTTTTTTAAATTTATTTATTTTAAAAGGGAATTTCCCTTTTAAATTTTTTTTTTTTTCAAAAAACTTTTTTTTTTAGGGTTTTTTTTTTTGGGGTTTTTTTTTAAATTTTTTGAAAAAGGGTTTTAATTTTTAAAGTTTTCCCCAATGTTTTTTTAAGGGTAAATTTTTAAATTTTTTTTTTTTAGGGGTTTTTTTTTAAATTTTAAATTTAAAAATTTTTTTAAATTTTTTATTTTAAAGGGGTTTTTATTTAATTTTTAAAAATTTAAAATTTATTTAAATTTTTTTTTTTTTTAAAGGGTTTTTAATTTAAATGGGAAAGGGTTTTTTTCCTCTAGTTTTTTTTTAATTTTTTTTTTTATCAGGACCTTAAAATTTGAAGTGTCACTCAAGGGGGTTTTACCATTTGAAATGTTTTGGGTTCCCCCAAAATCCCACTTTTTGGGTTTTTGTGAAAAAAGTAAAAATTTAATCCCCAAAAAGTACCCATAAACATGAAAAAAAGGGGGTGCAGAGTTTTTTTTTTTTAGGGTGAGCCTTACAATATTAACAGGGGGTTTCCCCCCACACTTTTTATAAAACCCTGATTTAACTTTAAAATGTAAACTGGTTTTCATTCACGCATTTAATTTTTAAAAAATTTCCCCCAAATACAGTAGAAAAGGGATGAAGATTACCTTTTTTTACGATTTTGACTGCGGGGATTACGGGTCACCCGTCAGGTTGCAGAGCCCCGGGTCTTCAGACTTTTTTTTTAAAACCCTTTATTATATATTTTTTTTTTTTTTTAAACAAGGAATGTTGAGTGGTTTAAAACCCAAAACAAATTTTTAAATTTTATGGGGTTTTATTAAAAACTGAATTAAATTATTATACATTATATTTTTTTTATTATCTTTCACTAAAAAAAAATTTAAATTTTTTTTTACAAAACTTAAAATAGAAATAAATATCTTAGCAAAATAAATCATGGGTTCCCAAATTAAAAAAAAAATTTTTTTAAATTTTAAATTTTTATTTTTGAACACAATAAATGTAATATTAAAAATTTTAAACATTCTTACTTTTTGGGTAGACCAAACAAATGCACAAAAAAAAAGGGAAAAAAGGCCTAAATTTATAACATTAAAATACTTAAAACCCCGTGATTCCCCAAAAAAAAAACCCCCAAAATTATGGGTTGCATTTCCCCCGTAAAGAACATTGCAAGAGTATATGTAAAATTTTTTTCCTTTATTTTTTTTTGTCAACCAGTATTCTCTGATTTTTAACATTTGATGGTTTTTTTTAAAATTTTTATAATTACCCAAAATGTGCTAAAATTTTTAAAAAAAAACCAAAAATTAAAATTTTGTAAAAAAAATTTTTTAAAAAAAATTTTTTTTAAAAATTTTTTGGGAAAGGGACCGATAATTTTGGAAAATTTTTTGATAAATTTAAAAAATTTTAATACCGGGTTTTCCAATACTCTACTTTTCTAGGGACCTGGGAAAATCTGCCCGGAACAAAGTATATGGGCCGAAACCCTTACAGTTTTTATTGGGATAAAAAATTAATGACACGGTTTTTAAAGGGGACCCTGTTCCAAAACCCAAAAACTTCAAAATTTTGTTCCTAATAGTTTAAGATCTGGGAAAAAAAAACATTAATATCAGTATTTTTTAATTGAAAGGGTTTTTTAATTGTTCACCCAAATAAAATTTACATTATTTTGGTGAAAAATGATCCTTTATTTAAAAAAAGTAAAATTTAAAAACAAGGAATGATTACTTGAACTTTATTTAAAATTTAATATTTTTAAAAAATACATTTAATCCCCCTGATTAACCAAAAAAAAGAAGTACAGCCATTTAAAATTTAACCCCATTATTAATTTTATCCCCCAATAACATGGAAAAAACAAGCTCTAGAATTTGGAGGTTTTTTTGGGGGAAAAATAAAATTTCATACAAAAAAATTTCGGAAAAATTATTTTTTGGAAAAAAGGGCCAAAAAGGGGGGGGAATTTGGACAAATAGAATTGTGCGGCTGGCATGGCGCAAAAAAAAAGGGCAAAAGCTGTTGGCGCATTTGCAGATGGGGGGTTGGGGCGCAGGGGGGGTTGAGGAAAAAATAAACGAGACACATTTTTTTTCCCCGCCATTCGCTGCAGCCATGCCCCTTTTTTGCCAAAAATTTTTGGGTTTTGCACTGTTTTTACTGTACGTTAAAAAAACTATTATTCATTTATTTATAAACACACCATTCATGGATCCCTTGTTTCATTTGACCCAGTTTTGAAAAAACCAAATTCGGTTAACCAGATTTTTTCTAAAAATAAAAAAAAACCTAAATTGTTTCAAAAAAAATAATTTTTTTAACAAATTATGACCTAATTGATTTAATATTATTTATATTTTTTTTTTTCAAAAAATAAAAAATTTTTTTAATTTTTTTAACCCCTTTGAAAAATAAAAATAAAAAAATTTAACATTTTTTGGGGTAAATTTTCCCTCGTTTGTTAAAAATCAGCAAAAAAATTTTGGGATGGGGGAAATTTTAAAATGAAAAACCTTTTTTTTTCCATTTGGGGAATTTAATTTGAATTTTTGGAAAAAAAAGGGCCAAAATTTCCCACCCTAAAGGGGGAAGGGGGGAATATGGTGATTTGGGGGTTTTTTCCAAAAAAGGTTTTTAAAATTCCTTCTTCTATTTTTACTTGAAAAATTTTAAACCCTTTTTAAATTTTTTGGAAAACCGCTTAAATGGGCCCCTTGGGGAAAAAAAGGGGGGCCCAATTTTTAAATAAAAAGGCCCTTGAAGTTAAAATTCCCTTTCCCCAAAAAGAAATTTTAGGGAAAGGTTTCCAAAACGTATTATAAAACGGGTGAAATAATATTATTTTTATTGAAAAAATTTTAAAAACCCAATTTTTTTTATTTAAAAAAAAGAAATTTAGAAAGATAAAAAAAAAACCAAATTTAAAAACCCCAAAAAATTTTTTTTAATTTTGGGACAAAAACCCTTGATTAAAAAAACCCTGAAAAAAAAAAAGAATTTTAAATATTTTTGGGTTTATTTTTTTTTAAAAATGAAATTTAAGTTAACCTTTACCTTCCCCTTTCCCATTTTTTTTTAAAAGTTAAACAATCCCACCTTTTAAAAAGTTTCATTTAAAATTTCAAAGGGCCAAAAATTTTTTAAGGTTATTTTTAAAAAAAAGCCAATTTTTAAAGCAATTATTTTGTTTTTCAAAAAAGGGGGAAAAAAAATTTTATTTTTTTTTAAAAAAATTTTTTTAAAAACAAAAAACTTTTTTTTTTTGCAAAATTTGATTTTTTTCTTTTAAAAAAAAGAAAAAAATAATTAAAATTTAAATTTTATTCCCCTCAAAAAAAATGAATTTTTTATTCACTTGGTTTTTAAAGGAAAAGGGGTTTAAAAGCCAAAAAAAATTTAAAATTTAATTTTTTTTTTTTTGGCAAAAGGGGGGGAAAGCCGTTCCCTTAAGGGAAGACCCCATTTTTCCCATGTTGAAAATTTAAAAAATTCAATTTTGAAATCACCAAAATTTTGGTTAAAAAAATATTTACGTTCTTTGTAAAAGGGGGCTTCTTAAAAGGCCAAAAAATTTTGTTTTTGAATATTAAAAAAACAAAAACTTGAATTGAAAAAATTTTATTGGGAAAAATTTAAGAAAATTTTTTAAAAAAAACCCCAAAAAATAATTTTTTTTTTAAATTAAAAATTTTTAAAAAGTTTTTTCGAATAAAAATTAAAGGGAGAAAAAAAACAAATTTTTTATTTTTTTAAAGGAAAAAAAAATTTTATTAAACAAAAGAAATTTTCTTTATTTTCCCAAGGGGAAAAAAAAAAAAAAAAAAAAAAAAAAAAAAATTTTCCCAAATTTTAAATTTGGTTTAAAAAAAGGGTCATTAAAAAATTTTAAAGAAAATCTTAAAAGAAAAATTAAAATTTTTAACCAGAAATGATTTCCAAAAAGTGATCTCTCCGGGGGCCAAAGGGGTTGGGGAACCCGGGGACCACCGCGAAACGGTTTCCCGGCCGGCCCGACCCCTATTTGGGCTTACCATGCCCCCTGAAAAAAAAAAAATAAAACCTTTCCCCTATGGGGAACAACAACCTTTTTTTTCACCCAAAATTTTATTGTTAAAATTAAAAATTTTTCATTTAGTATTTTTTATTTTTTTTGAAATGGGATTTTAAAATTAACAAAAACACAAAAAATAATTTAATTTTTAGAAAAAAAAAAATTTTGAAAAATTGAAAAGGTAAAAAGTAGGTTTTAATTTTCAAAAAATGTTAAAAAGGTTGTGAAAAAAATCTTTTTACAGAAACGGGGAAAAAGGTTTTAAATTTTAACCAAAAAATAAACCAATAGGGTTAAATTAATTTTTTTTTTAAAAATTTAATTAAATTTTAAAAAAAAAACCAATTTTTAAAAATTTTTTAAATTTTTTTTACTTTTTTTTTTAAGGAAAAACCCTTGGGGCAAATAAAAAAAAAAAAATCCCCTTAAAACCCGGAAAATTTTCTTTCAAAAACCTCATACTGTTTTTTTTAAAAAAAATTTTTTTAAACATCAAGAAAAAGGTTTATAAATTTTCGCCCCCTTTCCAAAAGGAAAAAAATGGTTCCCCAGGCAATTTTTCGGTTTTCCCCCAAACGGGACTTAAAAAGGTTCCCATTCACCAAAACAATATTTTTTTTTGGGTAACCCCCCTTTTTGGGAAACTTTTTTGTTTTTTTGATTTCGGGCAAATTTTTGGATTTCCCAAAAAACAAAAACCTAGTTTGATGGTCGGAAAGGGGGATTAGCCTGTTTTAAAAAAACCAAAAAAAACTTCATTTCTTTTTTTGCCCCAAAAAGCCTTTTTGGGCCAATTTCCCCCAAAAAAAATTTTTAAAAAATTTTTTTTAAACCAAAAAAAGTTCCCGGTAAATAGATACGAAACTAATGGGCCCAAACCCTCCAAAGATTTCTTGTAACCGGGGGCCCCCATTAGGGGGGCTGCCCAAAATTTCCGGGCCAAAGTTAAATTTTAATAAAGGGGAAAGTGGGGGGGATTTGGCGGTTCCGGAACCGGGCCCAGGTCCTCCCCCCCTTGGAACGGGGTTTTTTCCCCGGGGAATCCCTTCCCCCCTTCCATCGGCCAAAACCCCCCTGAACTAACCCCAAAGAGGAAATATTTTTTGGGGTTTTTTAAGAATAAAATTTCCCTTCCCTTAAAATTTTTCCCAGTATTTGTTTTTATTTTTTAAACATATTTTTTTTTAAAATTTTTTTGGGGAAAAAAAAAATTTTTTCTTAAACCAAAAATTTCGAACCCAAGGAAGGTAAATAAATTTCGTTGGGGTTAAACGGGAACCAAAAAAAAATTAAAATTTGGAAAAAAAATTGTTAAGGAAACATTTAGTTTTAAAATTCAAATAAAAAGGGGTTCCCGGTTTTTCAACAAAATAAAAAAAAAAAAATTAAAAAAACCCAAAAATTTTTTGGTGAAAACAAAAAAAAAATGCCATTTTTGGTTTTTTAAAATTTTTAAATTTGAGCCCGGTGTAAAATTTTATAACATTTTTAACTGTTTTTTTTGTTTAAATTTCTTTTTGGAGAAAATTCCAAATTTCCTTCCTTTTAAAAGGGTTTTTTTTCAATTGTCTTTAACATAGTTTTTTTATTTGGGGAAAAAGGGGATTTAAACCTTGGGGTTTTCCCCCAAAACAAAAAAAATAAAAAAATTTCTTGAAAGTAAACCCAAAAAATTTTAATTTGAAAGCCCTCTTGCAGCTTCCCCCAAATTTTAAAAATTACCTTATTTTTTTTTTGAAGGTTTTTAAAATTTTTTTGCATTTCTTTTAAAGTCAAATTGTAAAAGGAAAAATAGGAATTGAATCAACCCTTTCCAACTTAATCCTACACAGAACGAAAAGGGTTTTGGACCCAACCTTTTTGGGTGGTTTTTTTTTGGAAAAAAATTCCAAAGTCAAAATCTTTAAAAATTTCACTAAATTTTTCCTTGGTTTTAAAAAAAACCGGAAAAAATTTTTTACCTAAAAAAAACACCAAAAGGTTATATTTTTTTTTAATTTTCAATTTTAATTTTGTTGTAAACATAGAAATTTTGGGTTTCCCTTTTTTAAAAAAGTTTTGTTTGTTAAATTTTTTCCTTAAAAAAACCCCAAAATTTTCCTTTCCCACGTTTTTTATTTAAAACCACTTCCCAAAACCCTAAATTTTTGGGAATTTTAATTTTGGAGCAAAATTTAAAATCTAGGGAAAAACCGGGAATTTAAATTTTTTAAATTTTTTGGAAAAAAATCCCCCAAAAAAATTTTGGGAATTTCTTGAAAGGGGGGAATTTACGTTTTTTTTTGGAAAATTGGGAAAAAAGGGGTGACGGGTTCAGTTTTAAAACCCCTAAATTTTTTGGCCCCCTTTCCCCGGGAAAATTTTTTGGCTGTTTTTCCCCAAACCCCATTGGAAATTGAAATATTGTTAAGGGGGTTTGAAAACAGAAGTTCAAAACTTTTTACCATTAAAATTAAAAAATTATAAAAACCCTTTTTTTGGCTCATTTGGCCATTTTTTGGGTTCTTGGGTTTCCCCAAATTCCTCCCCGGGTGCTACCCTTTTTTTGGGAATGTTGCCAAAACCCTTGAAAAAAAATTTTCCCAAAAATTTCCAAAACGGGGGACTTTTTTATATTCCCCCAAATTTTTAAAAAATCAACCATTTTTTTTTTTAAAAAATTTTTTAAAAATTTGGAAAAATTTTTGTAAATAAATTTAAATAAAACTTATTTTGGTAAAAAACTAACCTTTTAAAAAATTTCCAACCTTTTTTAAAAACTTTTAATAAAAAAATTTTAAAAAGTCTTTTTTTGGGTTTTTACTTTCTTTTTCCTTTTTTAAAATTTAATTTTTTGTACTTAATAATTTTGTGCCAATTTCCAAATTTTTAATACTTTTTTTTGGGATTTAAGAAACCTTTTTTAAAGGGGGGAAAAATTTTTAAACCATTAATCAAAAATTTTCCTCCCCTTTAAAAAACCCTTAAAACCTTTTTGGTAAAAAAATTTTAAAAGTGGGTTTAATTTTTTTAAAAAAAAAAATAATTAAAAAATAAAAATAAAATTTAAAAACCTTTTAAAACAGTAATTCTACCTTTGTTTTTTTTTGCATTTATTTAATATTAAAAAAGGCCTGCCAATTTTTTAAAAATTTTGGATTTTTGGGTTTCTAAAAAAAGGGGGAATTTAAAAATTATAAAAATTTTTTTACTTTTGATTTCCTTTAGTTAAAATGGATGTTAAAAAGGTAACGGAATTTTTTTTTTTGGAAAACAAACCAAAATTTATTTTTATTAAAATGTTTGATTTTTGGGGAAATTAATTTTTTAATTTTACCTGAATTAAGTCCCCCAACAAAAAATTTTGGTTTTTAAATAAAAATTTGGGTGAAATTTTTAGTTCTCGTTAAAAGTTTCGAATCAACAAAAAACACTTTATTCCCATTTTCTTTTTCCTATCCGATTAAAACCCACCCCCACTTAAAGTAACTTTTTCCTGAACCTGTTGACATGTCCTGTCTTTGGATCTCTTCTTGGGGCCATTTAATTTTTCCAGTAACTGATTTTTGCCTGTCACCCCCACGGCCCCCCCCACAAAAAAGGGGCGTGCTGACCCTGCGCCAAAACTGTCGGGTGCAGGCATAGTGGCTCGCTCATTTTTCTGTTTCATACAACAACACAATTTGCCGTATCATGGTTTTTCTCATTAACTGACTGTCACCCCTGTCATCCCCCCACTTCCCCCAACCACAAACCTGTCGTTGAACCCCCCCCCTTTTGCGCCGGGCGACGTGGGGTGCAGGCAGAAAGTGGGTCCCAGTTTTTTATCATAAAAAAAATTTTATTGCCAGTTCATGGAAATTTCAAAGTTAACCCCCCATTTAAAAAATTGTTTTTGGGAAAAAAGGGGGGCCAATTTGGGGGTTTTTCTAGTAAAGATTTATGGAAATTTTTTTATTTTTGAGCGGGTTTTTTAATGTTTTTGCTAAAAACCCCCCCCGGTCCTTTATTTCCAAAAATTCCCTAAAATTAAATATGTGTAAAGTTCTTTCCTTTTTTAAAAGGTTTTTTCCCTTAAAGGGTTACATTTTCTTTTTTTTTTTTTTTTTTAAACAAGGGGATTTAAAAAATTGGGGAACCCCTTTCCAACAAAAGGGATTTTTTTCCCGCTCCCCCGCCCCTTTTTTAAGGGGACCCAATTTTAAAGGGTTTGGAGGGAAAAAAGTAAGGAAGGCCCGCCCTCGGCCCCAAAAAAGTAAGAAATTTTTTTTAAGGGGGTACTAACCTTAATAAATTTTTTAAAAAAAATAAGGGGAAAAGGAAAAAATTTTAAACCAAATTTTTTCCCTCCAAAACAAAGAAGCAGGGGGTTAACCCCCTTTAAATTAAAAGGAAAGGAAAAAACCTTTTTCTGGGGGTTTTTTACGGGGAAAAAACCCCAAAAATAAACGAGTTAAAATATCCCCAAATTAAAGGTTTAGAAACCTTTTTTCAATTTGGGGTTTTGGCACCCAAAATTTTTTCCAAATTTTTTCCGGTTTTTTTTAAAATTGTTTTTTTTTTTTCCTTTTTTTTGGACATCCAAAAAAGGGTTGCCCCGTTTTTAAGGGGGGGGAAAACAAAAAATTTGGGTTTTTTGTTTTGTACCCATAGGGGGTTCCAACAAAAAAGAAAACCAGCCGAAGTGTTCCCGGGCCTTTGGGGGGTTAATTTTTTCCCATTTTTAATTTTTTTTTTTTGTTTGACTTAATTTTAAAAGGGTTCATCCAAATCCAATTTTTACATTTTATTTTTTAAAATGAAAAATTCATTTTTAGTTTTATGGGTTTAAAAATTTAAGCAATAAAACAGAATTTAAAATTTGTCTTTACTTGAAAGCGGTGAAAACCCTAAAAATTTAAAATAAAAATCCCCTAAAAATCTGCGGGATTCAGGCAAAATTTCACTGTGATTCTATTTTCAAAAAAAAATGAATTTTATATTCCAAAAATTAAAAAGGCAGTGTTTAGTTTTTTTTTACGAATTAAATTTAAATTTCACTATTTTTTTTTTTAAAATTTCTCTATGAGCCCCCAGATAAAATTATTTTTTTAGTCAAAAAAACCATTTCTGTTGATTATTTTTTTAAGGGTAAAATTATTAAAATAGAACCTAAATATGTATTTTTTTCGGGGGTTCAAAGGGGAAAAAAAAAGGTTTAATTTTTTTAAAATTAAAAATTTTAAAAAATTTAATTCCTTTACTAAATAGTATGTTTTTACCAGGGTTGAAAAAATTTTTTAAATTTTTAAAATTTTTTTTTTAAATTTCTCATAAGGATTTTTTTATTTTAAAATTTGAAACAGAACCCCAAAAAATTTTAAATTACCCCCACTTTTTTTAAAGAAATGGGAAAAAAAAAGGGCCCAAAAAATTTAAATTTAACATAATTATTGGTTAAAAAAAAAAGGAGAAAAAAAAATTAATTTTTTACTATTTTTTAAAAAATTTTTGTTTTTTTAAAAACCCTGCTCACAAAAAATTTTTAAACTGTAAAATTAAAAAAAATTAAAAAATTTTAATGTTGAGTTTAAGGGATTCCCCCTTTTTGGCCGGGGGGGTTTTAGTTTCCATCAGATTTCCGGGAGCCGATATAGTTCTTTTCACTTCTCAAAAAAAAGTCTCCAGACTCTCATTTTTCGGGCCTTCCCCTCTCCTGTCAACAAACCTTTTTTTTAACAGAAACGAAAACATATAGATAAAAAGGTTTATTTTAAAAAATTAAAATTCTGCTCCTTACTTTCCTGCCGCCACTGGCATCGCAAAGCAGAATTCGGGTTTTTGTTATTTTTTTATTTTCCCTCAACCTTGCCTTTGAAACCCTTTTTATAAAACCATCCCATTTTTACACACAATTTCCTCAGCCCCCGGTTTGGTATTATTTAAAATTTTGTTTGGTGCAGTTTTGAACACATTTTCTGTCCCAAACCTTCGAAAAAAAATTTTTTTAATATTTTAGTTTTGGATTGTATGTAGTTTTTTTCTTGGTGCTTTTGTCATTGGTTGAAAACCTAAAGTCTTTTTTAAACTTTTTTTTAAAATTTGTTTTTCGGATTGAATCATTGATTTTTTTAAAAATTTTTAAATCCTTTTCTAATTTGGGAAACAAGTTAAAAAATTTTTAAAAGGGTAAAAAATCTTTTTTTTTTTATATATAAAAGGAAAGGGCCGACCCCCCTTTAAAGCCTTATTCTGTCCACCCCCCAAAACCACTGACCTGTACAAGGATTTTATCAAACGAAAAAGGGGGAAGTCGATACAGAAAAAGGGGCCCCATGGAAATGAAAAAAAGGGGCTTAGTTACAGATAGGATTTAAAACCCTGTGTATCTGCTCGGGCCCCAAAGTCCAACGCCTTAGACCGCTGGGCCCAAAGGCCCCCCCTCCCGTGTTACAATAGAACTTCCTGTAGTCTCGTTTTGAGGTTTTTTGGTGAAAAATAGAGTCCCTTTTTAAAAAAAATGGTCCCGAAATTTAAATCACTAATTTTAAAAATCGATTTTTCCCACAAGGAGAAAAAAATAAAAAAAACCAATTGTTTGTTAAAAATTTTAAATTATTTTTAAGTTTAAATATAAATTAATATATAAAAATTAATTTTAAAAAAAATATTTAAAAAAAATTTTTCCCTTTCTACCGAGCTTTTCCTTCCCCAAATAAAATTTTTTGTCGCCCTTGCAATCAGACTTTCTCCCTTCCCCCCCCTTATCTCACGCTTTTTTTCCAACCAATAAACCCAGTTCACCAACTTTTCCCTTATTCGGCCCCCGGCCCACAGTCAATGGTTCCGCCAAAAAAGGGGGGCCTTTTGCTTTCCCAAATATAGAATTCTTTCAACTCCCACCAATAAAAAATTCCAATTATTATTTCCTATTTTTTCAAAAAAACCAAATTTAAATTTAAAGGACGTTACAAATGTTGTTAATTTTCACCTGCAACAAAATGTTAAAGATAGAGGGGGAAAAGCTTGCTGCTGAGTGGCCCCCCAAACCCAAAAGGGGTTCCCAACTTGGAGTTTTAAACAGTGAATTTGGTGGGGGCCCGGTATTTCCTAAAAACCCTCCCAAAGAGAATGCCCTTGAAAATTTTCATTTTCCTTAAACTTGTTAAAAAACGCTTTAAACAAGCTTTTACATTTCTCGTCAAAATTTAAAACACAAAATAAAAAATTTTTTGTGTTTTTGAAAAGAAAAATTTTTATTAAAAAATTTTTTTTTAAAGGGGGAAAATAAAATTTGTTTTTTGAAAGGACATATGAGCCCCTTTTGTTTTTACATGTCACCCACAAGTAAAAAATTTGTAGCCCCTACAGGTTAGCAGCTCAAAGTATTTTTACAAAAAAAAATTTTGGCTTAATTTTTTTGATTTTGTATCATACTAAATTTTTCCCCCCCAAATGGGCCCAAAATTTTTTAAAAAAAACCCATTTAAACAAAAGGGAAAAATTTTTTTTTTTCCCAAGTTCAATTATTTTTTTCATGGCAAAATTAATAAAAGGGTTTTTTAAAAAAATTTTTTAAAATTTAAAAATTGGGAATTTTAAAAATTTTTTCCACACCCTCCCCTCATCTGGGGCATCCGGATGAGACCCCCCTAAAGCATTTCCCAGCAGACAGCTGAGTGTCTCCCCCCGGGTTTCCCCAACCACGACAATCTTGGTCAAAAACTTGTAAAAAAACCCATATTGGCTTTTTTTCCCAAAAGGCAGCGGGGACAAAAAAGATAAGGGTTAAAAAACACTTTATAACAATTGTTCGAAAAAAATTTTAAAACCCTTTTAAATTACAGAAGTTTTTTGAGCACTGGCCCAACCCAGCTGGGACCCAATGGGGTTCTGCAATTATCACCCGGGAAAGTGCAAACCAAAGGGGCCCAACCAAGAAAGGAATAAAAAATTTGCAGGTTTCGAAAAGTAATATTACATTTTAAATGGGTTATCAGTAAAACATTAAGTAGTAACCCTTTAAAATTTTAGTTTACTGTTGAAAAAAAAACAAGGTACTGTTGAAAGAACCCATTAATTTCATACAGTGAAAGCTAACAAGTACTGAAAGAGATAACTGATTTTGAATATTTTAAAATTTCCATTTTTTTTAAAATTTAAAACCAAGCTTTTTGAAAATTTTTTTCCTAAAATTTTTACATTGATTTAAAAATTAGACATGAAACAGAAAAAATATATTTTAAAATTTTTAAATTAAAAGGCTGGAGATTTTTTCAAATTTAAAAAATTCCCCAATTGCTTTTTGTTTGCAAATTAATGTAAAACCCTTTAAAAAATTGAGGATGGGGTTAAATCTACCGTAAAAACTGGAAATCCCAAACAGCATTGGGGCGAAGGGGTTTTTTTAAGAAAAAGGAAAAACTGTTGCTCGTTTTTAATTTTCCCCTTGTGAGCTTTTTTCCAATAAATTTAAAAAAAACAAAAGTTGCCCATAGGTTGCCCTTTTATGGGGGTTTGTACCCCAAATCTAAAAAGAGATCCAGAGTGGGTCGGTACCCCAGTACTACCGTCTTAATAAATTTGAGGGAAATATTAATCTTTTTCGTTCAGATTTAATCTTGACAAATTTTGAAAAAATTTAAAAGTTTTCCCCAAGAGGTAATCCTAGACATTTTTCATTTTTCAATTTGTTGGAAGGGAAGCCACAAACATTTTTTTTAAATTTCTCTAAAAGATTACAAAAAAAATTATTTGCATCCAAAGTTCTTAACTAAAAAAAAAGTAAAACCAATTCCCAAATTTGGTTTTTAAAAATTTTCTTTCCCCGGGGCCCAGGAAAAAAACCAAAGGGAAACTTGAGCTTATTGTGGGTTTTCTAACCTAAGTTTTTAATCAGGGGGGAAAACAACCCTTTTCCTCTTCCCGTTTTAGTATTGACTTATTTTTTTGAGGGGGAAAAAAACCCAAAAGTCGTCCCTCCTTCAGATGAGGAAAGCTCGCAGAAAACCCCTGAAACAGTGGTCTGGCTGTGCCCCCGGGTCTGCTGCGTTTTCCCAAACTTTCACCGGGAGTCATTTTTCCGGGGCAGCCTTTGGGGGCAGCGGGGGTTTCCCCAAGTACATCCCCGGTGGAGCCGCCCCCCCCCTGCATAACCCCCGGGCGGTGGCCCCCAGTGTCACTCGCAATGGCACAGTAAACTGGTTCACTGACGAAATACCCCTCCTGCAAAAAAAGGGAAATCCCTTACATTTTTGGGTCCCCCAAAAAATTTTCTCGCCTAAAATTTTAAATAGAAGAAAATTTTCTTTTTTTTTTAAAAAGGGTTTTTAAAATAAATTAAAAGGTTTTAGTTAAGTTTAAAACATTTAAAATAAGTACCTATGTTCAGTGGAAAAAATTTACCTCCCAAAATTTTACAAAAAATTTTTAATTTTTTGTGTATTAAAAAACAAAAAAATTCCCCCAAAACTTCAAAATTTTAAAATTAAAAACAAAACAAAAAATTTGGGTGTTTATTTAAAATTTTTAAAAAATTTAAGGCCAAAAAATACTTTTTTATATTTTTAAAAAATTTATATTAATTTTAAAATATTAATTTTATATATACGTGGGAAAAGTCAAAATGAATTTGGTTTTCCCTAAATTGAAACACCCGGGTTACAAAATTTTGATTGCACTAGATTTTTCCCTGGGGATAATCTCAAATCATGGGGGACAGCCCGGAGTTTTCTACACAAATGTAAAACACCTTTTTCATTTTAATTTAAAACAATACAAATTTTGGGTTTTGGCTTTTTCGCCCCGGGGACTTTTTTGGATCTTTTCAGAGGGGATGTTTGTTTTCCAGTTTTTCCGGGGAGTAAAAATCGTAACATTTTTAGATTTCCGCCGCTGCATTTAAGGGGGAAGGTGAACTGGAGCGGGAATTAACATTCTTTTTCGGGAGTAGTTTTATTGTTAATCTCCATTAATTTTCTCCTTATGTTTTTCTAAAATAATTTTTTTTAAAAACAAATCCAAAATTGTGAGGTTCCTTTTTTAAAAATTTGGTTGTAATTTTGGAAAAAAATTTTAAATTAAATGAGAAAAACACCCCCTAATTTAAAACTTAAATTTTGTTTAAACAAATTTTGTTTATCAAAATTTTATTTAATATCTTTCCATTGCCTTTCCCCCCTTTTAAAAAAATTTTTCCCCAAATTTTTGTATTATTGACGGTTTTCATTTTGTCCACCCTTTTTTACATTGTTAGCTCAACGAATTAAAAAATAATAAAATTTTAATTTCCTGGCTTAATTTTGTTTTAGAAGTAAACCCCCCTTATTTAGTAAGAAGCACAGACATCCAAAATAAAAACCCACTTTACCTGACCCGCACATGTTTTGGGAGGACTCGTGGTTCCCCCGCAGTATGTGGCAAAGGCTCACGATCAAGCCCCGGGACCCGCGGGCCCTTGTCCCCTGTTTTTTCCAATGGTGGGTGCAGGAGGGGGGCCCTTTTTGACGGGTGCGTGATCGCCGGGGACACCCAGGGGGGGGAACGTCAAAAGTCCGCATCATGGGCTGGACAAAAGGCCACTCTGAACTCCTGCTTTCACTATAGTGCCCAAAGCACTGCAGGGTTCCCTTTTATGCCATGGAAAAATTTGTTTTATTACATTTTAAAGGGGATGAGGTAAAAAATTTTTTTTCAAAAATTTTTAAAATTACAACAACCAGATCTGCCCTCCCAAAAATTTTCCAAGATAATTTTAGCTACAGATAAGTACTTGGAAAATGAATATTTAATTCAAAAAAAAACGCGATAGTAGTTATACTTTTGGAAGCACAAAAAAGCTAAATGGCAGTAAAAATGTAAAAGCACAGTTTTATATACCCAACAACTGACGAATCAGGGGGTACAAAACCATGCTGACGAATCAACCGACTTTTTTTTTTTCCGTACTTCTTTCAATCTTCTGAATTAATATTTCCCCTTTTTTCATTAGTGAAAAAGGCAATTTTTTACAAAATTTTTTAACTGAAAAAAGGGAACGCAAATATTTAAAAAAACGGGTTCCTCTAAAAGAAGGGTTTGAAACAAAACATCCCAACGCGAAAAAAAGCATTTTGGGGGGTTTTAAATAAATCTTTGATAAATTTATTAACTAATAATTAAGGGGCCTGATAGCTTAAATTAAAAAAATTTTTCCCAAAATTTGTTCATAATCCCCCCAATATTTCAAATTTGCAAAAAAATGTTTGCCCTTTATACAAATAATCATGTTATAAAATTTATACAAAAATTTCATTATTTTTTTTTATTCAATCGGTTTTTGAAAAGTTTGAAGTCAAATAAAAATTAATAATGGCATTTTTTTTGGTTATTAGTATAAAAACTTTTTTTAATATTAAATTACATTTTTCATTTCAAGGCCCCATTAACCGGTTTGATTTCATTTATTTAAAACAAAATTTTTAATTAAAATTTTTCAATAAAAGTTTTTAAAAAAGTAAAAATTCCCAAAAACCTTTTCCGGAATTGGGGTATTTAATTTCTTATTCTTATCCCCATTTTCAATTAACCTAATTTTTAAAAATTTTCAACCCCTTTCTTACCCCAAAAACCCCGGAGTCCTTTTTTGGGGTTTTGGTTTTTAAAAATCCAAGTGGAAAATACTTATTAAAAAAATGGCTTTTTGTTTTGGGAAGAAAAAAAAAATTTTTAAAAAATTTTAAAAAAATTTTTTATTTAAAAAATATTAAATTTTTACCCACAAATTTAACCAATAACCCTTTCTTAAGCCCTTTTTTTAAAAAAAGTTGATAAAATTTTTAACAATTTTTGAAAAAGGAGGGGTTTTTTTGGGCCCCATGCCCGTTTTGGTGCAAGGTTTTTATTTTTTTACCAAAAAAAAATTAAATTTTTTTAAAATAATAACCTAATTTAAACCGAAATTTGGGTTTTTGGAAAATTTTGGTTGTTCTTCCTCAGATTTATGGAAAAAAAAACCCTTTTTCATTTTAACAATGTTTCTTCTACCAATAAAGTTTGTGGTAATATTTTTTTAAATTCACAAATGGGATTAACTGAATGCAAAACGAAATTTTTTTTTTTAATTGGGAAAAAATGGAATTAAAGAGAAAAGAACTTTTAAAAAATTTTTCCAGAAAAAACCAATTTTAAATTCCTTTCCTGATACGATGAATAAATACTTTTTTTTAAGCCTGAAACTAAAATTAATTTTTTTTTTTTAAGGGTTTCCAATCCAGTTTTGTGTTTTTGGTTATTACTTTTTAAATTTATGCCATGCCCTTCATTTTTACGTTTTAAACACCTAAAATTTTTGGGTTTTGATTGAAAGCAAAATAATTTTACAACCAAAACAATATCTAATGCAAAAAATTTAAAAACCCCTGAATTTCTAAAAACAAATTTACGTATTGGGTTTTTTAAGTCAAATTTTTAATAATTAGTATAAGTATTATAAAAAAAAGGAAATTGATATTTAAAAAGGTTAGGAATTGAGAATCACCGGGCCGAATAACAGCCCAAAGTTTAGTATTACTACTTCAAACTTAAGCAAAAAAAATTTTATAAAAATTAACTTTTGGAATTTTTAATTTGCCCCAAGCCATACCATTTTGAAAACCAAAAAAGGCAATTTTAAAAATGTAAGGGACTTTATTGATACAAAAAATGGGATTTTTAAAAAAATATTTTAGGGGTTGCTAAAAAATTTTTACACAAAAAAAAACCAAAAAATTATTTTTTTAAAAACATTTTTTCAACTCAAGTTAAATTGGTGAATTTTTTGAAAAATTTTAAAAAAAATTTTTTGTACTTTAAAACACACCCTTTTTATTTTAAATATTACAGTATTATAAAAGTAATTTTTGGTGACCTTAGAGGCAAAAGGGAGCGCTCTGACCGTAGGGACAGTCCTGGGAGGGAAAATTTTTGGGGGGGTAGAGGGGCAGTAAAACCCTTTAAAAACTTTTTAGTTTTCAAAGTCCAGAGGCTTTTTGTTTGGGGCCCCCCGGGTTTTTGTATTGGGGTTTCCCAGGGTCACTGGGTGTGTGAAGGCCAAAAAGGGTTTTCCCCTATATCTCTGCAAACCCAAACAAAAAAATGAGCATTTAGTACCAAAAAGTTTAAAATTTGTGATGGTATGGATTAAATTTGATCATAGACCTTTATACTCTTTAAAACATCAAAGGGTTTAAAAATGTAATCTTTAGGGTTTTATGTGATATTTAAAAATCCCCCTTTTAATCCAATCAAGGGCGTTTTTTGTAAAACCCTCCCAAAAATAAAAGAAATTTTAACTTTTTAAGGACTAAAACCCCAAAAAATTTAGTGGGAAGAATTAATTTAAAACCAAAGCAGCTATATTAAATAAAAATATTTTTGACACTTTTTCTTTAGAAAAATTTAAAAAAGTTCATTAAAAAATTTTTTTTTTTTTTCCCTTTTTTTTTTAAATTTTAAAATCAATAATTTTGGACTATTAATTTTTCATAAATTTATGTATTTTTGTATCACTCTTTTTTTCCAATGTATTTAACTGCCAGGATGACCAACTATCTCTTAAAATAGTTTGTCTCACTCTTTTTTTTATGGAAATTTTTGGGGAAAAGTCCAAATTTTCCTACAATTTAAAATTTATAAAAGGGGAAAATATTTTTTAAAATAATTAAATTAAAACCTTGGGTCTTTAAAAAATTTTTAATCATTTTTTCCCTTTTTTTTGATACAAACAGGAGTTCCCAAAATTTTTTGACACTGAGGGGTCTTGGAAAATATCAAAAAATACAACAAAGATTAAATGGACAAAATTTTTTTTGTGATAACAAGACCAAAAAAATTAATGTAGTTTAAGTTTATTATTAGTTGCGTCATTCACTCACTTTCATTCAAAAAACCCGATTTTGGTCAAAAATTTTTAAAATGTCCCCAGCTCTCTTATTTGTTATTGAACCCTTTTCCACTAAATCGATTTTTAAATCTTTTAATTAAAAATTTGGCAAAAAATTTTTTCCTTTTGGATTACAAAAAACCCAAAATTTTAAAAAAGAAATTTTTAAAATTGTTAGGAAAAAAGGGAAATTTAAACTTTTTTTTTAATTCTTTTACCTTCTATTTTAACCAAAAAAGTTATAACAAAAATTTAAAAATTTTTTTCAGTTTGTAAAATTCCCCAAGGGTGGAAAATTTTTCATTTTTTAAAAGGAGTTTAAATTTGGTTTGGGGTTTCATATTCTTTAATTTTTGAAATTTTTAAAAATTAGGGGAATTTCCCCCCCAAAAAAATCTTTTTAATGTGTTTCGGAAAAACCATTAACCAAAAGTTTAAAAAAAATTTTTTTAAACTTAAATTTTAAAAAACTTGGATCTATTAATATTTTAAAAATTACGGCCAGTTTTTTTTTAAAAAATTTTTAAAGTGCCCCCGTAAAGCCTTGGGTCATTTCCAAGGGACCCCCCTGTAATTTTTTGCAATTAAAATAAAATTTAATATATTAAAAAAAAAATTATTATATAATTAAAGCGTTCATTTTTTGTTTTTTAAAAAAACAGGTTTAAAAAATTTTTCTTTTCTGGAATTTTAAATTTAAGTTATTTTTTAAAATTTTAATCACGCAAAAAATTTTACTAAAAACAATTTAAACACAAATTTTCCCTTTAAATTTAAGTGTTGAATGGGTAACAAAATTTACCACTTTTTTCTCACTCTACTAAATCTGTTTTTCCAAAATAACAAACAACAAAAAAAACCCAAAGTAACAAAAAACAATAACAAGGTCGGGGGGTAATTCTGTGCCCGGAAGTGAGCATGGGGGGCTGAGGGGAATGGCCCTTTCCTGAGAGCAAAAGGTCCCGCAGCAAAACCCGGGATCATTGTGAGGTCCTTGGGATTCGGTGTTTTCGACAGCGGGGTGACCTGTGTGAGCACGCGGGCGCACCAGCTGTTGAGCAGGGTTTCAGCAGCGCAAGCAGCGACGGCCCCCGGGGGCCCCACCAGTCGTGTGATGGAGAGACGGTTGCTCGTAGTGTTCACAAAAGGGCCCCTGCCAATACCGCACCCAAAGGGTTTACAAACCCCCCATGAGAAAAAACTGAATGTTTACACACTTTTACTTGAGCTCCACGTACTCCAAAGAGGGCCCGGGGGCCGGTTTGAGAGAGCTTTCCCTTTTCACGAGGTGGAATTTCCCCAAAATTTCTTCAACACTCTGACGGCATAAAACAACTCTCCAGGGAAATGAAGTTGCATTTTCGGGTGTTCTTCTTCCCAAAATTTTTCCCCCAGTGAGAAAATATCATCGTAGGGGAACACCCAAGGGTTCTCCAATGGCTTAAGCCATGGCATCCCAACCCCTTCAACTCCTGACCTGAATTTCCCTTCCCCAAACATCTCTATTAATTCCTTGCTGTATTTTTGAAGGAAAAAACATGACAGAAAAAATTTTTCTTTATCGTTATTAAATCGGGGTGCATATGAAATTTTTTCCGGGGGACTTCTTCACTTTGGGGTCCCTTTTTTCAACCGTCTTCGCTCTAAAGTAGTTGAGGAACCCGACATGTGGTCACCTGGCTCGAACGTTTTTACCACCCCCCTCTTACCGCCCGCGGAAAAAAGTGAGGGGCCCGAACATTTTACTGAGGTGATTTAAAAAACTTCTGGGTCATCCGGGTCGGGCTTGTTTTGGTGGAAACAAATGCAGCAGGCCCTCTACGTGGGACAAAGCTTTTAACTGTGAACAGACAAAAAAATTTTTGGTTTCACAATTTTGGATTAAAAAATCCCCGTTAGCTGGGAAACTGGTGTAAATTACACACAAATTTAAAATTAGCCCAAAAAGCAATTAATTAAAAAACTGATGGGGAAATAATGGTGAAAAGGTTTTTGAGATGGAAAACCCTTTTTGTTCTATTTTACTGTTATGCCAAAAAAAGTTACAAAAAATATTTGTTTTTAAAAAAAAAAGGGAAAAAGTAAAAAAAATTTTTATATGAAATTTTAAGCTTAATTTAAAAAAAATAAAATTTAAGATTTTATTAATATTAAAAAAAGTGTTCCCCAAAAGGGAGCTTTTAATGGGCAAAATTTTAATTCTGTAAAATTTAAAAAAAAATGGATTCCATTGAAATAACTAATTTTTGATTGGGCCCAAATTTTTGTAACTTTTTGACCCAAAGGAAAACCCAGTTGGGGTTTCAGTGATTTTTAAAGCTAAAAAAAAAAACTACTGGGGAAACTCTACTTTTTTTTCAGTGTGGTTTAGCCTTGTAACAGGAGTTAGTTTGGGGTTGAAAGAAGACCCCCGTTTACCCGGGGAAAGTACAGTTTCTTTTTTTAGAAAATTTGAACCCAAACAACTAATTGGTTTTTAACTTAAATAAAAAATTTATACATATCTCTACTGTGTTTAAAATTTTTTAAAACCAATAAAACTTCGCTAAAAAGTTTTTTGTAACCGGAAAGTAAAATTTTTTAACCAAAAATAATAAAAAATTTTAAAAATTAAAAAACTAATAAAATTTTTTAATTTGCTTCTTAATTTGGGTTTTCAATGAACCCGGGAACAAGAAACCAAATAAAAAAATTTAATTTTGGGTTTTTGTTCATTTTAATTTTGAAGTTTTTTTTTCTGTTGGGGTGTTTCCCAATTTAAGCTAAAAAAAAGGAATTATTCAAATGATTTTAAATGTTCAAAAATTATTCTAAATGTGCTCTTTTTCCAGAATTAAATTCTGGAAAGAATTATAAAATTTTTCCAAGAAAAATATAAAATTTTAGAAAGTATAATTTAATAATTGGGGTTTTAGTTTTTACAGACATCAAAATTTTTTTAAATAGGGGGAATTTAAAAAAAAATTTTAAAAAAAAAAAATTTTTAACATTACAAGGGCTATTTTATTTTGCCAGAAAAACAAAATTTATTTAAATATTTTTATTTTTTAATGAAGGGTAATTTTGGTTTTAAATTTTTATTTTTCATGGAGTATCCCCCCACCCGAGGGGTACAGGGAAAATAACTAATTTAAAAATTTTTTTTATTAAAACCAACCCTTGTTTAAAAAACTAGAAACCCTGGTGGTGTGGGGAGTATAAAAATATTTCTAACAAAACAAGGCAGATTTATTGTAATTGCCGTTTTCTAAACCCGTAACGAGGTGCAAGCCGAGCCCGAGAAAAATGCGGGGGACGAAAAGACCCGGACCAAGGGGGTTTAAAAATGTCCGGGATGGCCCCGAAATCTTAAACCCCCTTTTGGGAGTCCTGCAGGAAGCCAAAAAAATCGTGGGCCCCGGGGTTTAACCCCAAAAGGGGGAGCCCGGGCGTGGCCCCCGGTTGTTTTGGGGACCCGGTTTAGCAGCGTCTCTAACAGCCGGGGGATGCGACAGTAGGGCAATTTATGCCCCGGGTAAGGGTCCGGCGCAGAAACCCCAAGCTCCCGCTCAAACTGGGGGGAGACCGGCAGGGGAACCCCCTTGGGGTTTTAGAGATCAACAAATTTGGGGCCCTCATTTTTACCCAAAAAGATCTCCCTTTAAAGGGAAATTTTCGATGTTCTCCAAGTCAATTTCTGCTGTTTCTTCTTCCCCCTCCTTCCTTTCCCTTTCCCCCCCATTTCCCAAATTCACCAACAAATCTGAAGTCAGAATTGGAAGGTCAGCCACATAGTTAAAAAAATTTGAGAGAGGAGTAAAATCAAGGTTTTTAATAAAAAGTTAAGTAGTCTGCGGAAAGTTTTAATTACTTTTTTAAAAAAATGTTTAATAAAATTAATACAATTTTTCCCCTTATTTTAAAAAATCTTGGGTTTTATTTTTCTTTAAAATTGGATTTAAATTATTTTCCCTTTTGTTTGAAGCAATTTTAAAAAATTTTAAAAGGATTTAAAGTTTCATGAAGAACTTTCAAAACACAAAAAAAATTTTCTTTCCCCTCAATTTTTGAAAATTTTCAACAGAAAAACTCTTTCTGGAAAAATAAACCGGGGAAATAACCAAATACCAGACTAAGTAAAGGTGGGTTTTTTTAAATTTCAATATATTTTTAAAACTTAATCCTGTATCTTTCTTTTAAAAATTTATTGGAAGCTAAGCATTTTGGGTTTAAAATTTTTAAATTTTTTCAAATGAATTTTTATTGGAAATTAAATTGAAATTTTTTAAATGAAATTTCCCTTTTTAATTTGTTTAAAAGAAATACTTTGGGGTTTTTCACTGAATTGTTTTTTTTAAAATTCCCCTTTTCAAAAAAAAATCACAAAAGGAGGGTTAAAATTTAAAAATTGTATGTTGGAGGGGGCTTCCCCATAATGGACAAAAAAAGGGTTTAAAAAATGACCTATGTTGGGCCCAGAAAACTTTCATAAGTTTTAAATTTTTGGTTCTGCAAATATTCAAAAATTTAAATGTGCCCGAGGAATTCCTCATACAAATGACAAGTTCTGGTTGGGGGGAGTGAGTTGTCCCCATTTATTGGGTTTTCAATAGATTAAAAGCTATTAAAAAACTTTTTAAAGAATATTTTAAAAATTGGTTTAAACATATTTGGGGCCCCCGATCACACATTTAGTTTTGGTTATTTCAAAAATATTTGAAGAAAAAGCAAAAAAATAAAAAAAACCAAAATTTGGAAAAATTTAAAAATTAATGTTAAAATCGCATCCCTTTACCACAAGTAAGAGACCTGGTTCAAGTCACCCGGAGGGGAGTATCTGTTTATTAAAAATCTTCAAAGATATTACATAACCAAAAAAGGTTTTAAAAATAAATAAAAAAGGACTACAAACCCAGATTTGCCTCTTATATTGTTTTTTTTTTTTTATTATACTTGAGAAAATAAATGAAAACTGTCCCAAAAAAAAACAATTTCTGCCCAAACAAACTCAAAATTTAAATTTTAAAAACAATAAAAAAACCAAAAATTTTTTTAAAAAACCTTCAAAAAAAAAAAACTTTTTTTCCAAATTTTTTACAGTTTTTTTCCGATTGGGAGTTTGGGAAAAAAGTCCCCGTTACAAAAAAAAAACTTTAAGAAAGGAAAAAAATAAATTTTGTCCAAGCACAAAAATGTATTTTTTATGAAATGGATTTTTTTTAATAAACAGATGTCCTTTGTGGGCCTATTTAGTTTTTTTGAGGACCCCCAAAAACATTGAGCTTCCGCAGCAAGTGTAAATGGCAAACTTTCACCCTAAAACCCGTTTTCGGCCCGTACCATCTCCAAACCCAAATTTCCCCCTTTGCCCTGTGCACGCAGGGGGAAACGCCTTAAAACCCCACTGCGGGGAACGCAGGGGAGCGGCCAGCGACCGCAGGATCAAACGTTTGAGGCCCAAAGGGCCCTGAAATCCTGGTGAAACAGGTCCCCAGACGGTGATGGCACACCCCACTGCCAGCCACAAGCCCCTTTTTCCACAAAAGCTGCCACAACGGGAAAAAAGCCTCCGCCCCCCCTCCCCCCCCCCCTTGATGTGGGCCCCGCTTTTATCCAGGCTGTGGGTTGGGGGAGAGCTTCCGAAAAAGTCTAACCCGACCTCCCCCCAAAGAAATCATTGGTCCACACATTCTTTCCCAAAACAACCACACCTTTTCAAATTTTGGGTCAAATGGAAAAAAAATTTCCGGATATGTTCCCCTAAAAAAAATGGAAAAACAGAGGAAAAAATCCCCCAAAACACATTATTCCTGCCAAATTTTCAAGTAATTTAAATTCTGCTAAGAACCTTTTTTTTGAGTTTAATCTTTTGCATCTTGGGGCCATCTCATTTTGATTCCCCATTATAACACAGTTAGTTTAATATTCAATGAAAAAAAAAAAAAAAAATTTTAAAAACAATGCACACATAAAATAATTTGGAAGAGTCCCCGA
This sequence comes from Homalodisca vitripennis, assembly GCF_021130785.1. NCBI lineage: Eukaryota > Metazoa > Arthropoda > Insecta > Hemiptera > Cicadellidae > Homalodisca > Homalodisca vitripennis. The sequence continues at coordinate 30,848 of NW_025788603.1, forward strand.
CCCTAAATTTTAATTATTCCAAAAAAACTTCAAACAATATAGAAAATGCGATTTGGGACATTTCCCTTTTTTGAGGTTTGGGTGATAATTTTTTAAAACATTTTTTTTTAAAAAAGACCTTTTAAAAAATTAAACCCCGTTTAAAATTTGGGCAAAAAAATTTTCAAGAAATGGGACAATTTGTTTTTCTTCGCGCAGGCGTCGCTGAAATGCTTTTTTTGTGTTGTGGAGTACGTTGAGCATGACTGACTTTCGTCGGGGAATTTTGCTCTTTCACACAGTAGAAAAAAAGGTTTTGGGAAACCCTTTCTTTCATTTTAATTTAAGAGTAGAGAGGGAAAAAATGCCTTTCACTGGTTCCCCCAAGGGTTTTGATCTAACTGGATCCTTTATAGTTGTCGAAAACAGATTTTCAGTGATTATTTCCCATGATAAGGCTTTCCCGATTGCAGAAAGCCCGGAATTGTGTGAAGGTACAAGAAATTGGGAACTGTAAGAATTGAAAAAAAGTTCAAACCCTTTAAAGAACAAAAATTAAAAAAAATCAACAAGAAAATAAATCAATATATTTTCCTTTTTATAAATTTCCCATGTTTCTAAAAAGGGAATAACTTGTTAATTTTTTTGTTATCAATTTTTTAAAAGAAATTTTTTGTTTAAATAAAAACGGGGTTTTTTCAAGGGAAAACTTTTTTTAAATTATTTAAATTTAAAAAGAAAAAAAAAGTGATTTTAAAAGCACATAAGATATATTTAAAAAATTTTATTATCCCCAAAAAGTTTTAAGTATACTTTCCAGTTTTTAATGCTATATAGCTTCCCGGTTTTTCTTTGGACTATTTACAAGACTTTAGAAAAAAATCGTATTAAATACCATTTTGTTTAAAATTTTATTTTGGGGCCGGGGGAAGGATAGTGTAAAATTTTTTAAAAAATTTGCCCTTTTTTCAATAATACAATAAATCAGTAACTTATGTTTTGAGATCTACAAACTTTTTTCTCTTTCCACTGGTGGAAATAACATAACATAAAACAAAAAAGGGAAGTTAAAAATAAACTAACATGGGGTATTTGATGAAGTCCAATCAAAAAGCTAAGAAATTTTGTAAAACAATTAAACAGCTAAATTTTTACAAAACTCAATACCCTCTGATCTTGGCAATTCCCTTCCCAAAACTGGAAGTATAAAAAAATTTACCCAAAAACACAAGTCTACAAGTAAACTGAAAAAAATATCAAACCAATCTCTTTTATCTCCTCTTTAAAAAAAAATTATTGAAAAAAAATTTCCCCAAAAAGGATGGAACACTTAATCCCCAAACTGGGTAAAAAAAAAAAAACCCCATCGATTTCTGAAGGTAAGATCACAATTTCCCCTGCCATTAAAAAAAGCTTTGTAGAATATGTTAAGACCAATGGAAAATGACAAAATTTTCTGAGCCTTTCCCTTTTTGACTGCAGTAAAGGTTAGATTTTCTTGGAACAAAGATTGATAATTTAAGGAATTTAAAAAAAAAAAAAAAAAAAAAATTTTGGGGGGGTTTTAGGGAAAAACCGAAGGATTTGGTTTCCAAATTTTAAGGGCGCAACCAATTGTGGAGATCCATAAACTATAAATAAAACAGCATGCATTTTAAATCTCCCCCCAGCCAGTAAAATAAAAAAAGTTTTTTGATTTTTAAAATGTAAGCTATTTGTTTTTTTTAGTTTTAATTTTTTAAGTTTGCTTGAAAAATTTTTTGCACAATTTGAGTTTAAAAAGTTTTCCATCAGTTTAGCTGACAAGGGAGTAAGTCACCAAAATGTTCCACACTGTGGACCCCTGCTTCCCTTGTGCCCCCGGCCAAATGGTGCGGGCTGTGGGTGCACTGCGTAGTACCCCACTGAAAACGGAGGCTGCCACATTCCGGGAAGAAACTCATTCCCCCGGAAACACTTAGGTGCTGTACACAAAAGAGGTAAATTATTATCATGAAAAATTTCTCCAGTATAATTTTGTAACTAAAGGTCCCAAGAAGCCAACCTTAAATTAAAAAAAAATTTAAATACTGATTTTTTGCGTAGTGTAATGGCTCTTGCCGAATTTTTTTGTTACGATCTTTTTAAAAAAAATTACTTGTATTGTTTAGGTAAATTTTCAAAAAATGAAAACAAAGAAAAATATAGAAATAGGTAATCATGAAAAAGTTGTTTAAATCTAAATTGGGGGAGGGGGGGTTGGGTTTTGGGGAAAGGGGGGGGGGAATAAAAAAAACCTTTTAAAAAAAAAACCTTTTTATCAAAAAAAAAAAAAATTAAAAAGAAAACATAAAAAAAAACCAAATAAATCCTAAACAACAATTTCCAAGGGGGGAATGGTTTTAGGGGGAAACAAGGCCTTAATCCCGGGAAAAAAAGGGTTTTTAAAAAAAAAGGGGAAAACAAAAAAAAATTTCAAAAAAGGAAAAAATTAAATTAAAAATGAAAATTTTAATTTGAAAAGCAAAACCCAACCCAAAAAAATTTCCCCTTAAAACAATTAAGGGGAAAAACGGCCCCGGGAAAACCCAAAATTTGGGAGAAAACTAAAAAAAAAAATTTATTAAACAAAAAAAAATTAAATCCCTCCAAAATTAAAAAAAAATGTTATTTATTAACAAAAAAAATTGTTTTTTAATGCGGAAACAAGGGAAAATAAACTATTTAAAAAAAATTTAACCAAAAAAAGGGAAAAGTAATAAAAAATAAAGGGGAAAAAAATTCAAAACAAAAAAGAAAAAGTTTTGAAATTGAAAATAAAAAAATTTTTAAAAATAAAAAAAAAATTAAAAAAGTTTAAAATAAAAAAAAGAAAAGGTTCATACCCCTTTTTTCTTCGGAGAAATTTTAAACTAAAAAAAGTAACCTAAGAAAAAAAAGATTTTTTTCAAAAAGTAAAAAAAATTTTTTAAAAAAAAAAGGGAAAAAAAGTAACCATTTTTAAAATTACAAAAGAAAAAATTTTTCAAAAACAAAAAATAAAAATATTCTTTTTACTTCCCTTTTAACTTTAAAAAATTTTAAAAAGCCCAAAAATTTTAAAAATAAAAATTTAATATTTTTTAAAAAACAAAATTTTAAACCCCAATCCAGTGTTTTAAATTTTTAAAAACATTTTTCCCAATAAAAACAAAATTAATTTTTTAAAAAAAAAAAAAACCTTTTCGGTTTTAATTTTTAAATTTGGGGTTTACCTTTTTTGCTTTAAAGCCGCCAAAATTTAACCAATAAATTTTTAAAACTGTGGAAATTCAAAATTAACTAAGAAATTTTTTTATTTAAACTAAAAAATTTCCAAAACATCCCCTTAAAAATAATTTTTTTATTTTTAAATTTTTTTATAAAAAAATTGTCCCAATTTTTTTTTTAAAAATTTAAATATTTTTTTAAAAGTTGTAAATTTTTTAAAAATAAAACTTAAGAAAATTTTGTTTAAGTTTTTTCTTTAAAAAATTGATTTAATTTGAAAAAAACTTTTTTTTGGAAAATTAAAAACTTTTTTTTCTGTTTGGGGAACCGTTTAAATGTTAAATTTTAATTTTTTTTTAAATTTGCTAAAATTTTTTATATTAGGGTTTGGGTTTTAATTTTAAATTTTTGACCAAGCTTTTGCTGTAAAAATTTAAAAAATTTTTTCAAATTTTAAATTATTAAATTTTAAGAATTAATAATTAAATTTTTAAAAATAAACTTTAATGTTTTTTAAAACCCCTTTTCTTTACAACTTTTTATAAAAATTTTTTATTTGAATTTTAAAGGGGATTTTTTTAAAAGGGTTTAAAAAATGGATTTTTTAATTTTCTTTTCCCCGAAAATTTTTTTTGAAAATTTGTTATTGGGAAGTTGTTGAGTTCAAAAATGTTAATACCAAAAGAACATCACCTGTTATTAAAAGGGTTTATCATTTAAAAAGCAGCATCGGGAAAATTGGAGTATGACAGGAGGGGGGAAAAATTGTTAAATATATTTCAACACTAAATAAGATTGTCCCTTTTTAAATTTTTGAAAATTAAAAATTGAAAACAGTTCCTATAACTTATTTATGTAATTGTTGTTTCCCACTCACCAACAAAGGGCCGGGCAACTCGCAAGTGTTTAAAGGGTTGAAAAGTTTGAGGGGGTCGTAAGGGTACTCTGGAAAATCGGGAGTCCATGTCCTGAAAATGTCGGGTTTGTCAATTTTTTATAAATTTCATTACTTTTTCAGGATGACCCCTTTAACCTAAAATTAAAATTCCCCACAAATTTAAAAAAAAAACTCAAAAAAAAAATTTTTTGTTTTTGCTATCTTTTCCAAATTTTAAATTTGTACAAAATTTGTTTTTTTAAAAAAACTTTGTTTAAAATTTCTGGGTTTTTTAACAAAAAGTGTAAAAAATTTTGTTTTTTTAAAAAAATTTTTAAAATTTTATTATTGGTTAAAGCGTATTGGGCTGTTACAAAAATTTTTAAAAATACTTCCAAAATTTGAGGGGCAAAAAAAAAAATAAGGGGTTTAAAAACTAAAATATAAACGTAAAAAAAAGTTAACAAATTGGGTTTAAATTTTTATCTTGTTCAAAGTCTTTTAATTCTTTGTAAAAAAAGATACATCAATATAATTCCCAAAAAAAACAAATAAAATTTAAAAATAAAAAAATTTATTCGCTGGCAAAAGCGTCAAATTTTCAAAACGATTAACCCAGGACTTCCAAGAGCCCGTATGACAAAAAAATGCTGCCAACATCCCCGTTTCTCCTTTTCAAAAAATTGGTGTACTTAAAAACCCTATCAGCTTTTTTTGATGTTCACTAGAACATTATTTTGCTTTTTAAACCTAAGAGATAAAAAATCAGTTTTCATTGTTTAATTCCCCCTAAAAAAAATTAAAAATAGGGAAAAAATCAAAAAAACAAGAAAAAGTTGACCCCAAAAACATAATTTCTTTTTATCCTTTATTTTTAAAATTAAAATGACTTATTTTTTTTAAATTTTGGGGTTTAGGGTTTAAATGAAAATTTCCGGGGTTTGCTACCCTTTTTACTACCTGAATTTCTGTGTGGGGGATTTTAAACCCCTGTTATTTTTTATTAGCGGGGGAACCAGTGAACGGGAGCAGGTGATTGGTTGATGCATGAGATTCAGAGTGAGAGAGGGAGTCTGGCAAAAAGGGCCCCGAATGTAACTCTGCAGGGTAAATTTTGGCGGGAGTCTTTTAAATGCAGTCTCGGGAAAAATATCAAGAGGAGAGCAGGGCAGGGCGGGTCCAAATGGGCTTTTCAGATTGCGGTGGGGTTTTTGAGACAGGGAAATTTTTTTAAAATTTTGGTTTTTTTTTTTAGGTTTTTTTTTTTTAAAAACCCAAAAATTTTGGTTTTGTTAAAATTTTTAAAAAACTGGGGGTTTGGGGAAAATAAAAATTGGGGAAAAAGATTAAAGGTTTTTAAATTAATTGGGTGGAATTGAAAGGTTTTTTTGGGTTTTTTTTTTTTGGGGGGGTTCAAAAAAGAAGGGTGGTTTTTTTGGACTTTTGGGGTGCACTTTGGGATTAATTTAAAAAAATAGTGTTTTGGGAATTTTTTTATGGGGGATAAAGACCCGTAAATTTTTTTGGGGTTGTTTTATTGTTTTTAATTAACGTAGAGCGTTTAAAAATGGCTGGTGTTTTTTCCCAAAATTTCCCCCTCTGGGGATAAAAACAATGGGGACTGGCTTTTCCACAGGTTAGGAATGTTTTTGTTGATACTTTTAAAAAGATGTGACATTGCCCCCCGTTATTTACAAATGTATGGGACCCCTAAATATGTTAAAATTATGGGGGGTAAAAACATTTTTAAAATTTTCAGTTCCTTTTTACTGGGAAGACCAAAAAAGCATGGGGTGTTGTGGGTGCAATAGAAATTCCAAAAAAAAATTTTTATTGGGTTTTTAAGTAACTGTGGGTGTCTTGCAAAAACAAAGAATAATCTTTGTATGTTTTAAAAATTCCCACTTTTTTTAAACTCGGAAAGGGCAAAAATGTACAGTTAAAAACACCTGGGGGGCACTGTCATCTGCTATCTCCTCATTTGGGTCAAGTTGGCTCGAAAGGGCCCCCGTCCCGGAAAGGGGTCCTCTGGCCCGTGGGTGGGGGGGCAGGCGGGGGGGGGGGGAGTCAGGGGGGGAGGTTTTGGCCCCGGCAAAGGGGGTGGGGGTTTGGCCCCTCCCTCCCCCCCCCCCTCCGCTCTGGTATCTCCCCCCCAGAGATGGACTCCACGTCGCCGGGAGACAAAAGAGTCAAAAAGGGCCCTTGAGGGGAAGTTGACTCTGTAAAGTTGAGTAAAGAAAATTTACAACTACAATTTTTTACTTAAGAAAATGTTTAAAAATTTCTAAAAACGAAAAGACCAAAAAGGGTTTTTTTGTTTTTGATTTTGAAATGCATTACGGAAAATTTTCAATAAAAATAAAACTAGCACTCAATAAAAAACCACTTGGCTTCTCCCTAAGCAATTTTATTTTTTAAAGTTCCTCCTACTTCTGTAACTAAACCCTTTAAAATTTATATAGCTTTAAGGGCCCTTAAAGGTTTTTTTGTTAAACTACAAACTTTAAAAAATTTAAAAAATTTTGTGGAAATTTAAACTTTAAGATGAAAAGTACATTTTTCTAAAAAGGGACCAATTTTGACAAGCAGGTTCCCAGTGTTAATTTTTATTATTAAATTAAAAAAACTAAAAAAAATTTTTTGCTACCATTTTTGCTAGGGTGTAGATTTAAATTTTAATTTATGTGGTCAAATTTTGTTTAAGTTAGGGAAAAAAAACCAGAAAAATTGTATTTTAAAAAAACAAAAATTTTTTTTGCAATCAACATTTTCCCAAACATAAAAAATAAAATTCAGGTTTTATATTTTTTTTAAAAAAAAAACTTTTTCCAAAAAATGAACAAAAAGAAGGGATGTTGTGGGGTTACATTCAAGTTTTAAAAAATGTATTAAAAAAAACATGGGGAAAATATATGATAATAAAGAAAATAATATAATTTTTCTTATGCCTCTACAAAGGCCCGACAGACTGTCCCTTGACCCAGACAGTTTTGGTCCGTTTATAACGGTCCCCCTTTTTTTGATAAATTTTAAAGGGCAAGTGTGGAAAAACCCTTAAACATTATTTTTGGGATGACAAAATTATGACAAAACAAAACTATAAACACTGAAAATAAAATTGTTTTTTTCATCTTTAAAAATTACCAAATTGGGTTTTGGGTTACATAATTTTGGTAATAAAAATAATTAAAATTTAAATTTCAAAATTATTTAAACAAAATTTTGTAAAATTTAATGTTTTTTAAATCAAAATTAACCCCAAATATTTTCAAAAAAAAACATTTAATGTACAAAAAAAATTTTTTTTTTTTAATTTTTTTTTTAGTTAATTTGTGAAATTTTACAAAACTTTAAAAAACCCTTTTTTAAAACAATCAAAAAAAGTATTTTTTGTAAAATTTAAAAACTAAAAAAAATTTTAAATTTTTTTTACAAATTACATTTTTTTTTTAAGTAATTGTTATAAAAAGTTGGGAAAAAGATTTTTAACATTTCAAAAAGCACGCAAAATATATTAACACTTTTTAGAAATGAAAATGCCAAAATTTTACATTAAAAAAGGGTTTTAAAGGAGAGAAAAGGGTCAAACACCACCTTTTTTGGTTGGGAAAAGTTTGGGCAGGGGAGACATTTTTAAATTCAGCAGGGGGGGGTTTGGGGAGGAGGGGAAGTGCGAAAGGCCCGGGCCCCCCCAACCAGGTAAAACCTTCCCCCCTCTCATATCAGGGGCTTTCACTTCTCCCTGCCCCCCTCTGAAATTAATCAATTTTTTCAATAAAATTTTTACGATTTGGTAAAAAATTGAAACTTTATTTTGTAAAAAGAATGTTTTTAAAATTTTAAATTCAACCCGATAAAAATTTAAATTAAAAATTTAAGAACAAATTTGGGTTTAAAAAATTTTATTTTAAAAAACCTTAAAAATTTCCTGTTAAAGATTGTAAAATTTCAAAAACAAAAGTTTTGATTTATTAAAACTCTTTTGTATTTTTTTTTTTTTTTTAATTTTTATAATTTTTTTTTTTTCCTTAATTTTAATTTTAAACCCAAAATAGTATATTTTTTAAACCATTATTGGTTATTTTGCACCCCTACAGAATTTTTGACTTTTAAAATTTATGAAATTTGCATTTCCTACGAAATTTGCCCCTTAATTCCATGAATAATTGAGTTTTGTTTTTATGTTTACTATCAATAAAAGGATAAAATTTTAATTTGTATTGGTTTTTATTACAGGAAAAAATTGATTGATCTGATAAACCCCCCAAAAATTTTTTTCTGGCTTTTTCACTCACAAAAAACTTTGCATTGGCAAATGGAAAACCAATTTGCATTTATAGGGATCATTCAGAAACACATATCATGTTTTTGCCCAAAACATCCTTTTCATTTTTGTTTAAAAACCTTTTTGGGCAATTTACCAAAAAAAACTTTTAAATTTTTTTTCCTTTTTTAAGGTTTTTTTTAAATTTTTCTTTTTACAAAAAAGATGGAAGCAATTTTAATTGAAAATTTCCCCAAAAATGAAAAGTTTCCCCCCATCATTTAAAAACCAAATATTGTAAAAAATTTTTATTTTTATACATATTTCAGAATTTAAAAATTTTAAATGCAAAAATTTTCAAAAGTTTTTTACCACAAAAATAAAATGACTGTGGACCCAAAGGTTTAAAGTAACAATGTTTACCCTTTCGCCCAAAAACCCGAATTTAAGCATCAGTGAAAAAAGCCCGATTTATAAAACCAGAAAAAAAAAAACCAAAAACATAAATTTCCCCCGGGAAAAAAGGGGAATAAAAATAATTTTAAAAAATGCATTAATGTGAATGAGAAATTTGTGCCGAAAAAATTTATTTTTTCCAGTTCAAGGGAAATTTTTAGGACCCAGGTTTAAAAGTGTGCTTTTAAAATAAAATTTCAAACCCCTCTCATAAACCCAAAAGTGCCCCCAATAAGTAATTTTCAAATTTTAAAAAAATTACAAAATCCCCAAAAAACCTAAAATAGCTACTTAAAAATAATAACATTTTTACATTTTGGGTTTTTCCCAAGTGATAATAGGACCATTAAATTTTTAAATTGGGAGTCACATGTTTCCATACCAGATCCAGACACCAAGGACCCCTCAAACTACACATTTTTATTTAGGGCTATCCAAAAAAAGTAAGTACGTTAGCTCTGTAAAACCGCTAGGGGGAGGACTATCAAAAGCCATTTTGATGCCAAAGGGGATTCTCCGCTTTTAGTGGCTATCCCCCCCATTTAATTTTGAGGTTACTGTTGGAATTTTTTGTTGTTTTACAATAGCAAATTTAAAATGTGTGGGGAAAATTTAAAAATTTCCTTTTAGTTGTGAAGTACGTTCTGTTTAAAACCCGGGTTTTTTTTGGCAAGCAAAATAAAACCCAAAATTGTGAAGTTTATGGGGCCCATGTTATTACTGAAGGGGGGGAGTTGGGTGGGACCCTAGGTTTAAAAATGAATGAAATAAAGTGCATGATGATGAACGAAGGGGACAGCCAAGATTGTGCCCAATTAAATTTTCTCTAATTCGATAAATATTAAAGAAGACCCGCCGATTCAAAATAACAGAACTCTCACTTATTTTCTCTAAAATTTCAAGGAGTGAGTAAAATTTGTTACACCAGCTAGGTTACCAAAAATTTTTGGCAAGTTTTAGTACCAAAAATCTTAACAGAAACCCTTTAAAAACAGCATATGGCTGTTTCATCAAATTTTTTTGGGGATTTAACGAAAAGATGGTGACTTGCTACCTCGATTGATTCATTTACGGGAGACAAGACCTTGGTTAAAACATGTGAATTGTGAAACCAAATTACAGTCTAGGGAATAGGGGCACACACATCCCAAATAAACCAAGAAATGCATGCAAAAATTGTCAGGAAGGAAGATTAGGGGAACTGTGGGACAGGAAAGGAGAACGCGGCATTTAGAAAGTGGCACAACCATAAATTCTACGAGGTTATTGTAAAACCTTGCAAAACTTAAGAAGAGCAATACAAACAAGCACAGAGGAAAGTTAATTTTGAAAATTTTGATTTTGTAGGCCCGCCACACGCAAATCGGCCTCGAGAAGCCCTGGATGTTTTAAAAAGGGGGGTGTTCCTAAATCCGCCTTACAGTCTGGACCTTGCCCCCAGCAACTCCCAAACTGTTTCTAGCAATGAAGATCTCGCTTGCGACCAGCACTTTGATGACAAGTGGAATGCGGGGAATGGGGACTACCTTGTTGTAGTCTCATGCGGCAGAATTTTTACAACGTGGAATTTCAAAACTCGCTCACCCTACGATAAGTGCCAAAATTTGTATGGGGACTTGTTGAAAAATAGTATTTTAATGTAACTTTCAAATGTATATAATACAATTTTTTCCTTGTACTTTGTTTCTTTTTATAAAAGTAATCTACTTCCTGGATAGCCCTGTACAATGCCACACACTCACAATCTAGACACTCACATCGAGCAGATTAAAGAGTTCCATGAGTGGTAGCAGTGAATGAATTTTTAAAACATTGCTATACTAATAAAGGTTTATGTGGACATTGTGACACAAATTAATGTTTAAACAGAATGACTGATAAGCTTATACATACCTAAAACTCTCTATGCCTCATGTCCCGTTCTCGTTCCTTCCGATCCCATGCCTTCTCTTCCCGGGTCTCTGGTCCCACTCACCCTCATACTTGAAAGCCTTCGGCCTATAACATTAATACAATTCAACTATTTTCATTACATGTAGTGTGTAACATAAAAATTAGTGTATGAAAGAAAAGGTGGATAAGAGATAAAATCTTCCTGATTATTATCCCACAAAATAAATACAGGATGGTTATCAAGACTATGTTAACACAACATTGTAGACCGGATACTTTTCTTTGTTAATTTAATACCAAACAATTCAATAATTTTATAGTTTTTTAATTGGTGAGGGTTTTTTTTTGTTTTAGGAATAAAAGATAACTGAGAAAGTGGTTAAATTGAAAAACAAAACAAATTTATTTACTTTTTATTCCTCCCCACCCATGCTTTGGATAACGTTAATGTTTAATTAAAAATACAATAATTTTCCTTTACTTAAATGGGGTTAGTTTTCTGAAATGATGTTTCCCCGGCAAATAACATTCCCTAAGAATTAAAATAGAAGGTTCGTCTATAGGTATCATTCGGGGAAGGGAAGGATAAACAAATAAATTTTTTAAAAAAGCCAACTTTCAAAAACCTTTAAAATTTTTTGAGGGAAAAAATGATAAAAAACTTTATAAAATTTTTGGGTTTGGCTTCAGAAGGGAATGAAAGAATTTCAATGTCTCATTATCGGGTTTAACTTATGTTGTGTTCACAATAAATTTGTTAAAAAAAATTAAAAAATGATGTGACCAAGTTTGAGAAATAGTTTTTTAAAAACCAAAAAATTATACTTTAGAAAATTTTTGGCTTTTTGTTTGTTATTTTACACCCCAATTTATTTTAAATTTTTTTGGGAAGATCTTACCATTAATTTTCGGAATAACAACAAATTCGGTTTGGTCCAATTTAAAAAGATCCCCCAAAAGACAAATTTTACCAAAATGAAACTATTTTTTAAAAATTGAACTCTTTTACCATTTTTAAATCAACATGGAAACTTTGAAATTCAACCAAGGAAGATTGACAAAATTTTTAAATTTTTTTCCAATTCAAAACAAAAACCTTTTTCTTTAAATTTTATGTCTAACTTTTTTAGTTTAACTATTAAATAACGTTGAAACCCTTTCCCAGTTTGTCTTAGGGGGTTAAAGGCTGGGGTTTAAGCAATATTAGTATTCAACCCGGTCATTTCCGGGTCCCTTTAATCTATTTAAAATATTTTTGATTTTCCAATGAAATTAAGGAAAAACCTTTCTTTTTGAGAAACTATTTTGTCCCCAATACCAAATAATGACTGTTGTAGACCCAAAATTTTTTTTTTCATAATTAAATTGGAATTTGCTTTAAGCTTTTGAATGGATCTAGATGTAGTTAAACGGATTGTATCTAAATTGAAGATTGTTTTAAATATAACCTTCTTGAAAGAAAAAAAAGGAATCAAAAATATGCCTATAGTGGACCAATGCAAACACCAAAATTTCTTTTAATAAACAAAATTAACTTGTAATTGGTTTTTGTATTCAAATAAACCCTTAGATAAAAAATAATTTCAGGTTGTTTAAAATTTTTAAAAGGAACTAAAAATCCCCAAAATTTAATTTCAGTGTGTTTTTGGAAAAGGGCTATTTTAAGCCCAGGAGAATAACAAGATAAAATGACAAATTATTTTTTAGAATTGCCTTCAATAAAAATTTAGGAAAAGCAAGAATCCCATTAAAATTGTCAAAATTTTTTAAAAATTTACTGAAACAGGAGGACTTCTTCTTTTAAAAAAATAACAGAAAGAGGGGTTAAAAAAATTTTTTTATTGTAAATGAAATTTTTAACTGTGAATTTGTAGCTAAAGTTTTAAATATTTAAAGCTATTTGGGAGATATTTTTAACTGGTTAGTTCAACTTTTAAATTACTTTATTTTGATTCCTAAAATTATTTGGAATATTTATTGCGGGCTTTATATTAATACTTAATGAAATATATGTACCAAAGATTTTTTGTGTTAAAATTATGATCATTGTGATATTAGTATGATTGTTAATTTAAAATTTCTAGGTTCTAAAGACAATCCTGATTCATTGAGGAATTTTGAATTCTTAATTTAATTGTAAAAAAGTAATAATATATTTTATTATGGTATTGTAAATTATTCATAACTAACCCAAAAATTTATTATTTAAGTTTTTTCTTTATATTAAAATTTAATTAATTTGTTCGGGAATAATCATTGTTTAAAGCATAATCTCAAAAGAGGTGAACAACATTTGGACACTACATATCAAAAGGAATATCAAGATGTTGACTCAACATAACACAGTTTGAAGATCTGTAAACACGGTAGAGAGCACAACAGGCATGAACAAAGAAACATTACATGATATAATAAAAAAACAAACAACAAAGCAATACAAATTAGCCTCAATACATCAAAGAAAAACTCACTTTCAATCATGCTTTGAAAACCGTGTCTTTTTGTTGTTGTTCTCTTAGGACAAGAAGCTCATAAATTGCACCTAGTCCTAAAAAGGACTTTTTTTGGGCGGTTGCTTCGGAGTGGATAAGATGTTCTGGATAGTAATGTTGGGGGTAGGGGCGCCCCCTATCGAGATCCAAGAGGAAGAATTTAGGACTAATCAAGTATGTTCCCCTCAAAGAAGGGGAGGCAGCTTGAACCGCTCTCCTCAAAGAAGGCAGGCTCACCCTTATTTTAAAGGGGCTAGCAAAAACCAATGACACCTGGGGAACGACCCCAAACCCAACTCCAACAGTCATCCCCTGCAGAAAAACTAGACATCGAATTACCCTTTGCACCCAGAATATCTACTTTGCGGTTGTGTTGTGCTGCTCCTAGAAAATCCATAAGGTTGCCCAGATTTAAGTGAACATCTGTTTTTGCTGTGCCCAGTGCCAACTGGAAGGTATAAACCAGCCAAAAATGATCCTGCTGGGTTAAACCAGTGTCTTACATAAAGAAACTAATAAAAACATTTTTTAATCCAAGACTACCCATTAATTTCATTTCAACACCATTAAAAATATTAAACATAAAAATTTAAACCTATCATTTTCCTTGATTCATTTATAGAACTTTTTCACTTTTAAGGTCTAAGACAAATTCCACGTTAATCCTACACTGTGTACCTGAGTGTGGGCCATTTTCCCGGGCTGGTGGGGCTCCTGCCTGAGGTTGCAGAGGCCCGCAGTACACACAGGGCCCGGGGGCTCCGTCACCACAGCTTTGTCAGGAAGCCGTACACGGCCAGGTGATGGTGGTGTACCAACCCCGCAACACCAGCCCATCAGTGGGTATCTGTAACAAAATGCATCACTATTGTCATTTATTTATTCTTGTGACACGTATTTATTACCCCCTTACTGCATTATTACGTTTACAGTATTCGAGGCAATGTATTTGATTTGTTATGTTTTCCTTGTTTTTTTTATATGCAACAGTGTAATTTGGCAGGGAATATGGACAGACAAGAATAAAAACTAAATTGTAATTTTCATAATTACATACTAAATATATTATTCCAGAAACAAACTTTCTTATTCAGTAGCTCATTTTGATGAACTTTGTCAAAAAAGGGACCCTAAAGCAAATTTTATAACTCATGAATTAAATTTATATAACATACACACTACAAGCTTTCTTCACAGGTTTGAATTTTATATTATCAGTTGGGTTTTGTGCAAAGGAATGTCTCCACTCTTTTACCATCTTTCAGAAAATATCACCTCTCACTCGTAAAAATTAATCTAACAGTAATTTCAAAGTGCTTTAAATCCAAAACATTTCTAACGTGGAATTTCACATTCAGTGAATAAAATCCAAGCCTTGATTCTCTAAGATGAAGTCAGGGGTTAGCCACCAAAAACAAGTAATAATTGTCGAGGTTGAAAGTAAAGAAAATATGTGAACACAGTCAGCTGCGTTTCTTTTCAGGGAATGTGCTGAATAATACTAACAAATATAAGAATTCAAATGAAGCTGCTATAAGTATTCTAGTTACAACCCCGAATTAAGGTGTGATTCATCTGTTCTTTTCTGTAGCACAAAAACTTAAGTGATAGTTTTTTTTAACAAATCTCCCACGTTCAATTTTGAACTTGAATTAAAGTGTTTAAACTTTATAACATTGTTTTTATTGTGGATTTTGTGTCAGAAATTTCTATTCTTTGGAATTCCTCAATGTGTAGTAGAAAAATTGGTGTTTTATAACTGGTATCTTTTAAAAAGACCCTTTTTAAAGGTTTTTTGAAATGTATGTATACTGCGAAAGAGAATAAAAAGTTTATTAACCCTTTTGGGTTCGGCCCCCCCCGGGACATTGCCCGTCCAATAATAGAGTAGCCGATTAGCAAGTGGAGCACCCCTTTTTTCCACACTGTAATGCTCTGTTCTTTATTTATTGCTTTAACCAATTAAACTTCATTAAATTGATATAAATGAATTCTTCATATGTTTTATGGTTTAGTGTGTAAATACTGCAATTACTAAAATATGATGCTGAAAATTATAGCTATACGTACCAAATATATAAGGGAAGTTTGACAAATTGTTTATTCTATTGTGACCTTTTTTTCCCATGCTTATTATTACAAGGGTAGTATTTTTTTCAACCTTCAATGAGCCTCACATAAAGACAAGGGAATAAAAAAATTATTTTATTACCAAAATGTATGTACGCTTAAATTTACTTCCCAACATAATCACACTGAAAATTGAGGCATTTTTTTATAACTGTAGACAAGGTAATAATTTTTACTTTTGAAAATAATTTATATACGGGGAAAAATTTATTATCTGATTAATAATCAAAATTTTAAAATGTTTGTTAAAGATAAGGTGACTATTGGCTTTGCACATCCCTGCTTAATGAAATTAAGTTTTATTTCAAATCTGTAAGACACTTATTCTTTGATAATGATTAGTCATGAAATAAGTCATAAATTTTGTAATAGTAGAGAATTGAGAATATGACATATAAATGACATCGGCATTTCACAACTGACAATAGAACTGTGAACTAAGTTGAGTGATAAGGGAATGTTGGACCCGGGGCCAATTGGTATTGTGATGTGTTGGTGTGTTGTGTGTGTGTTGTGGTGTTTTTTGCCATCTGTGCAAACTGGGCCACCAGCCGTTGAGGTTGCCCCACCACACAATGGGAAAAACTGGAGAAGTGGAGTTTTAATAAGGTGACCATTAGTATCTTATATTTAAATTAGCATTGTTACGAGTCATAATCACACTAAACACTGGTGGTTTCTAATCTGTTTGTGAATGAAAAAATTATCTAAATTAAGGGAAAGATATTTAAGTTTTAAACTTCTAAAAAATAAATAAAATTTTAGTTTTTAATTTTAAAAGTTTCTATATAAAACCCCAGGTAGGCTCTGATGTGGGCCACACTATTTTGGGGTATCCATTTTTTTTATGGAACCCGTGTGACCCACAACCATGCAGTTCCTAATAAAATATTGTATGGAGTGGAATACAAGTTGTTTTTTTTTTCACCAATGGAAAAAGGAGATTCCAAACTTAAATTCAACCCGTGTTTGCATTAATGTGTATTTAAAATTTACAAATAAAAGAAAACAAAAAAAAGTTTATTTTACATATTTTGTTACAACCAAGAACGTTAAAACAATGTGATTTTGTTTTTTGGTTTGTCAAGATTATTATGTATAATTATCATTTTTTTAATACTTATTATACACATACAGAGATTAAAATTTTGGGGTTATATTTTAATAATTGGTTTTCCAAAACTAAAAACTCTTTTATTATATTTTTACTGTAACACGTGCAACATGTACCAACAATGCCATGTTATCTGTAATCAAATATCCAGAGAGTTAAATATTTTTTTAGATATAAAATAACAATTAAAATAGTTATAAATACATTACAAATAGTATTAAATTATTTCTTTTAAAGAACAAAATGTGTTTCAAATTAGATGATGTACTTTGGTAGATTGGAATATGAAATACATTATTTCAGTTCAGATCCGAACTGGTATTTAAGTATTTACTCTTAAGTATATACTCTCAGCTCTAAAACAGAAAAACCAGGTTATTAAATATTGGTTAGGATGTGGCATTTTTATTTGCTAACAAATAATAAAAAAATAACAAAACACTAAAAACTAAATTTAAAAAAACAAAAACAACTAAAAACTAAATAAAATAACAAAAACAACTAAAAAAAAAAAATAAATAAAATAATAAAAAAAACAAATAATTTCTTATGTTTTTTAAAAATGTTAGCCTAGCGTGAAGTGATAAAAAATTTGAGACAAGTTTTTTGGTCACTTCACTCACCTGCTTTCACACTCAACATGAATGTTCCCATTCTGGTTGTACTCGATATCTCCCACACTCTCAAATGTAGAGGCTCCAGGCTTGCTCAGGTCGTTGACAAAAAATTTTAATACTGAATTGGGATGGGTTGGTGGCCCTGGCAACAAAGTTAGAATGCTTGAAATATTTTATTTTCTAACAATTCGACTTTAGTGGATGTTGACTTAAGAGTCAGTGTTATTTATATGTTTAAACTGGTGAAAACCGTTCATTACCCTGCAAAAGAAGGAACAAATAGTTCCTATTAACAAATAATATTGTTTTTTTTACAGCTAAAATACAGTGTAAATGTCCAAAAATGTATTTAAACCCCCTTTTAAAAAGTTGGTTGGGAATTTAACCAAAACCCCCTCACCCGGCTCATTAGTAGACTGTCTGAAGTCACTTTGAATAAAAAGCACTGAAAATTTTAAAACTTTTTTTTAACTGAGGCAATTTTTTAAATAAAAAAAAATACAGGTCCTGATCAGAACATATTATTATATGAGAGTAAAGAAAGCGCCTGCAAGACAGTTTGTGAGGCTCAAGTTGTGGTAAGGGAGTAAAGGAAGATAATTTTTGGACACTTACCCTATACAAAATGAGGAAAGAAAAGTACAGCAATGTTACAAGAAGATTAAAAACAAAAGGACTATTGCAACAGCCACAAATACTTAAACCTTATACAAATACTTATACTTTGTTTATATTGTCGGATAGGCTTTTAATAACGCTCAGCCAAATTTCATGACTGAACATGCACAATCATAGAACTCATTCTTACCCATTTAGAAATAAAGTTTTTATGCAAAATTTAAAGTCTACAGATTATATTTTGCCAATAATACATCATATTTTTGTTTTTTTAATTTTGGTTTCATAGCAGTGTTCAAATAAAAAGTTCCTTGGGGAGCTAGAGAGGGCACAATAATGCAAAAGTGCACTGAAATCATATGTTGCCACCAACTTTTGACTCTCCACTTTTTTATTTCTTTTTTTTTCTTCATGAAAAATATCACACAATAAATTTCAAAGATTGATTTAAGTTAGTTTAAAATTTATTTTTTGTGTTATTTTTTCATTGCCTCATTTGGGTTTTCCCCTATGACCAATGTCAAAATATTCACTAACACTAAGCAAAATTCTATGGAGTGATATGTGCCATCACCGAACTCGTAGCCTATTGTCTAATGCCTATATAAAAATGAAGTTTATGCGAAATTTCAAATCTATAGATCACTTCATATTTGAGATATCATCGGACAGACAGACAGAATTGAAATTTTTCCATCCCCTCAAGTACTGTTTAGCTAATGTGCAGGCAATGCCTGGGCTGGGGTGTTAGCGAAGCCTTTCACTTGAGATGCTGGAAAAATTAAAATTTTTGTCCGTCCGCAATATTTTCAAGAAAAAAGGTGACATGTTTTATCTTTAAATTTTGTATGAAGCTTTATTTCTACATAAGCAACACCGAGTTCCATGATGATACATTCCCCCCATGTGATTTGGCTGAGGTTAACTCAGGGTGATATTCAAGAAGAATTGAGCTATAAACTGGAAATTTTTTTGGGTTAGCTACCAAAAATTAAGGTTCTGGCAAATTTTCTCTCCTTCTTTGTGGCATATCTTATTGAAGATATTTAAAAAATTTAAAATTGAGTTTCAGACTTTGAAATTTTGCATCTAACATCATCATTTCATTTAGCAACTTGGTATTTCATGGTGGGCATATCCCTTAAAATTTGTGAACCTTTTCATAGCCTAATTATCAAAGGG